>NC_088702.1:12187236-12197236 GCF_028017835.1 Emys orbicularis
TCTATCTATCTATCCCCATACACCCTTCTCTATCTATCTATCTATCTATCTATTTATCTATGCCCATACACCCTTCTCTATCTATCTATCTATCTATCTATCTATCTATCTATCTATCTATCTATCTATCTATCTATCCCTATACACCCTTCTCTATCTATCTATCTATCTACCCCCATACACCCTTCTCTATCTATCTATCTATCTATTTATCTATGCCCATACACCCTTCTCTATCTATCTATCTATCTATCTATCTATCTATCTATCTATCTATCTATCTATCTATCTATCTATCCCTATACACCCTTCTCTATCTATCTATCTATCTACCCCCATACACCCTTCTCTATCTATCTATCTATCCCCATACACCCTTCTCTATCTATCTATCTATCTATCTATCTACCCCCATACACCCTTCTCTATCTATCTATCACCATACACCCCCTCTATCTATCTATCTATCCCCATACACCCTTCTCTATCTATCTATCTATCTACCCCCATACACCCGTCTCTATCTATCTATCTACCCCCATACACCCTTCTCTATCTATCTATCTACCCCCATACACCCTTCTCTATCTATCTATCTATCTATCTATCTATCTATCTATCTATCTATCCCCATACACCCTTCTCTATCTATTTATCTATCCCCATACACCCTTCTCTATCTATCCCCAATACACCCTTCTCTATCTATCTATTATCTATCCCCATACACCCTTCTCTATCTATTTATCTATCTATCTATCCCCATACACCCTTCTCTATCTATCTATCTATTTATCTATGCCCATACACCCTTCTCTATCTATCTATCTATCTATCTATCTATCTATCTATCTATCTATCTATCTATCTATCTATCTATCTATCTATCTATCCCTATACACCCTTCTCTATCTATCTATCTATCTATCTACCCCCATACACCCTTCTCTATCTATCTATCTATCCCCATACACCCTTCTCTATCTATCTATCTATCTATCTATCTATCTATCTATCTATCTATCTATCTATCTATCTATCTATCTATCTATCTATCTATCTATCTATCTATCTATCTATCCCCATACACCCTTCTCTATCTATCTATCTACCCCCATACACCCTTCTCTATCTATCTATCTATCTATCTATCACCATACACCCCCTCTATCTATCTATCTCCATACACCCTTCTCGTATCTATCTATCTATCTACCCCCCATATACCCTTCTCTATCTATCTACCCCCATACACCCTTCCCTATCTATCTATCTATCTATCTATCTATCTATCTATCTATCTATCTATCTATCTATCTATCTATCTATCTATCCCCATACACCCTTCTCTATCGATCTATCTATCTATCTATCTACCCCCATACACCCTTCTCTATCTATCTATCTACCCCATACACCCTTCTCTATCTATCTATCTATCTATCTATCCGCATACACCCTTCTCTATCTATCTATCTATCTATCTATCTATCCCCATACACCCTTCTCTATCGATCTATCTATCTATCTATCTATCTATCCCCATACACCCTTCTCTATCTATCTATCTACCCCCATACACCCTTCTCTATCTATCTATCTATCCCCATACACCCTCTCTATCTATCTATCTATCTATCCCCATACACCCTTCTCTATCTATCTATCTATCTATCCCCATCCACCCTTCTCTATCTATCTATCCCCATCCACCCTTCTCTATCTATCTATCTACCCCCATACACCTTCTCTATTGATCTATCTATCTATCCCCATACACCCTTCTCTATCTATCTATCTATCTATCTATCTATCTATCTATCTATCCCCATACACCCTTCTCTATCTATCTATCTATCTATCTATCTATCTATCTAACCCCATACACCCTTCTCTATCTATCTATCCCCATACACCCTTCTCGATCTATCTATCTATCTATCCACATACACCCTTCTCTATCTATCTATCTACCACATCCACCCTTCTCTATCTATCTATCTATCCCCATCGACCCTTCTCTATCTATCTATCCCCATCCACCCTTCTCTATCTATCTATCTATCTATCTATCTATCTATCTATCTATCTATCTATCTATCCCCATACACCCTTCTCTATCTATCTATCTATCTATCTATCTATCTATCTATCTATCTATCTATCTATCTATCTATCTATCTATCTATCTATCTATCTATCCCATACACCCTTCTCTATCTATCTATCTATCTATCCCCATACATCCTTCTCTATCTATCTATCTATCTATCTATCTATCTATCTATCTATCTATCTATCTATCTATCTATCTATCTATCTATCTATCTATCTATCTATCTATCTATCTATCTATCTATCTATCCCATACACCCTTCTCTATCTATCTATCTATCCCATCCACCCTTCTCTATCTATCTATCTATCTATCTATCTACCCCCATACACCCTTCTCTATCGATCTATCTATCTATCCCCATACACCCTTCTCTATCTATCTATCTATCTATCTATCTATCTATCTATCTATCTATCTATCTATCTATCTATCTATCTATCTATCCCCATACACCCTTCTCTATCTATCTATCTATCTATCTATTTATCTATGCCCATACACCCTTCTCTATCTATCTATCTATCTATCTATCTATCTATCTATCTATCTATCTATCTATCTATCTATCTATCTATCCCTATACACCCTTCTCTATCTATCTATCTATCTACCCCCATACACCCTTCTCTATCTATCCCCATACACCCTTCTCTATCTATCTATTTATCTATCCCCATACACCCTTCTCTATCTATCTATCTATCTATCTATCTATCTATCTATCTATCTATCTATCTATCTATCTATCTATCTATCTATCTATCTATCTATCCCATACACCCTTCTCTATCTATCTATCTATCTATCTATTTATCTATGCCCATACACCCTTCTGCTATCTATCTATCTATCTATCTATCTATCTATCTATCTATCTATCTATCTATCTATCTATCTATCCTATACACCCTTCTCTATCTATCTATCTATCTACCCCCATACACCCTTCTCTATCTATCTATCTATCTATTTATCTATGCCCATACACCCTTCTCTATCTATCTATCTATCTATCTATCTATCTATCTATCTATCTATCTATCTATCTATCTATCTATCTATCTATCTATCTATCTATCTATCTATCTATCTATCTATCTATCCCTATACACCCTTCTCTATCTATCTATCTATCTACCCCCATACACCCTTCTCTATCTATCTATCTATCCCCATACACCCTTCTCTATCTATCTATCTATCTATCTACCCCCATACACCCTTCTCTATCTATCTATCACCATAACCCCCTCTATCTATCTATCTATCCCCATACACCCTTCTCTATCTATCTATCTATCTACCCCCATACACCCGTCTCTATCTATCTATCTACCCCCATACACCCTTCTCTATCTATCTATCTACCCCCATACACCCTTCTCTATCTATCTATCTATCTATCTATCTATCTATCTATCTATCTATCTATCTATCTATCTATCTATCTATCTATCTATCTATCTATCTATCTATCTATCCCCATACACCCTTCTCTATCTATTTATCTATCCCCATACACCCTTCTCTATCTATCCCCATACACCCTTCTCTATCTATCTATTTATCTATCCCCATACACCCTTCTCTATCTATTTATCTATCTATCTATCCCCATACACCCTTCTCTATCTATCTATCTATTTATCTATGCCCATACACCCTTCTCTATCTATCTATCTATCTATCTATCTATCTATCTATCTATCTATCTATCTATCTATCTATCTATCATCTATCTATCTATCCCTATACACCCTTCTCTATCTATCTATCTATCTATCTACCCCCATACACCCTTCTCTATCTATCTATCTATCCCATACACCCTTCTCTATCTATCTATCTATCTATCTATCTATCTATCTATCTATCTATCTATCTATCTATCTATCTATCTATCTATCTATCTATCCCCATACACCCTTCTCTATCTATCTATCTACCCCCATACACCCTTCTCTATCTATCTATCTATCTATCTATCACCATACACCCCCTCTATCTATCTATCTCCATACACCCTTCTCTATCTATCTATCTATCTACCCCCATATACCCTTCTCTATCTATCTACCCCCATACACCCTTCCCTATCTATCTATCTATCTATCTATCTATCTATCTATCTATCTATCTATCTATCTATCTATCTATCTATCCCCATACACCCTTCTCTATCGATCTATCTATCTATCTATCTACCCCCATACACCCTTCTCTATCTATCTATTCTGACCCCCATACACCCTTCTCTATCTATCATCTATCTATCTATCCGCATACACCCTTCTCTATCTATCTATCTATCTATCTATCTATCCCCATACACCCTTCTCTATCGATCTATCTATCTATCTATCTATCTATCCCCATACACCCTTCTCTATCTATCTATCTACCCCCATACACCCTTCTCTATCTATCTATCTATCCCCATACACCCTCTCTATCTATCTATCTATCTATCCCCATACACCCTTCTCTATCTATCTATCTATCTATCCCCATCCACCCTTCTCTATCTATCTATCCCCATCCACCCTTCTCTATCTATCTATCTACCGCCCATACACCCTTCTCTATTGATCTATCTATCTATCCCCATACACCCTTCTCTATTCTATCTATCTATCTATCTATCTATCTATCTATCTATCCGCCCATACACCCTTCTCTATCTATCTATCTATCTATCTATCTAATCTATCTATCTATCTATCTATCTATCTAACCCCATACACCCTTCTCTATCTATCTATCCCCATACACCCCTTCTCTATCTATCTATCTATCTATCCACATACACCCTTCTCTATCTATCTATCTACCCACATCCACCCTTCTCTATCTATCTATCTATCCCCATCGACCCTTCTCTATCTATCTATCCCCATCCACCCTTCTCTATCTATCTATCTATCTATCTATCTATCTATCTATCTATCTATCTATCTATCTATCTATCTATCTATCTATCCCCATACACCCTTCTCTATCTATCTATCTATCTATCTATCTATCTATCTATCTATCTATCTATCTATCTATCTATCTATCTATCTATCTATCTATCCCCATACACCCTTCTCTATCTATCTATCTATCTATCCCCATACATCCTTCTCTATCTATCTCTATCTATCTATCTATCTATCTATCTATCTATCTATCTATCTATCTATCTATCTATCTATCTATCTATCTATCCCCATACACCCTTCTCTATCTATCTATCTATCCCCATCCACCCTTCTCTATCTATCTATCTATCTATCTACCCCCATACACCCTTCTCTATCGATCTATCTATCTATCCCCATACACCCTTGTCTATCTATCTATCTATCTATCTATCTATCTATCTATCTATCTATCTATCTATCTATCTATCTATCTATCTATCTATCTATCTATCCCCCATACACCCTTCTCTATCTATCTATCTATCTATCTATCCCCATACACCCTTCTCTATCTATCTATCTATCTACCCCCATCCACCCTTCTCTATCTATCTATCTATCCACCCCCATCCACCCTTCTCTATCTATCTATCTATCCCCCATCCACCGCTTCTCTATATATCTATCTATCTATCTATCCCCATACACCCTTCTCTATCTATCTATCTATCCCATTCACCCCATCTATCTATCTATCTATCTATCCCCATCCACCCTTCTCTATCTATCTATCTATCTACCCCATACACTCTTCTCTATCTATCTATCTATCTACCCCCATACACCCTTCTCTATCTATCTATCTACCCCCATACACCCTTTTCTATCTATCTATCTATCTATCTATCTATCTATCCCCATACACCCTTCTCTATCTATCTATCTATCCCCATCCACCCCTTCTCTATCTATCTATCTATCTATCCCCATACACCCTTCTCTATCTATCTATCTATCCCCATACACCCTTCTCTATCTATCTATCTATCTACCCCCATACACCCCTTCTCTATCTATCTATCTACCCACATACACCCTTCTCTATCTATCTACCCCCATACACCCTTCTCTATCTATCTATCTATCTACCCCATACACCCTTCTCTATCTATCTATCTATCTATCTATCTATCTATCTATCTATCTATCTATCTATCTATCTATCTATCTATCTATCTATCTATCTATCCCCATACACCCTTCTCTATCTATTTATCTATCTATCCCCATACACCCCCTCTATCTATCTAGTCTATCCCCATACACCCTTCTCTATCTATCTATCTACCCCCATACACCCGGTCTCTATCTATCTATCTATCTACCCCCATACACCCTTCTCTATCTATCTATCTACCCCATACACCCTTCTCTATCTATCTATCTATCTACCCCCATACACCCTTCTCTATCTATCTATCTACCCCAATACACCCTTCTCTATCTATCTATCTATCTATCTATCTATCTATCTATCTATCTATCTATCTATCTATCTATCTATCTATCTATCTAATCCCCATACACCCCCTCTATCTATCTATCTATCCCCATACACCCTTCTCTATCTATCTATCCCCATACACCCCCTCTATCTATCTATCTATCTATCTATCTATCTATCTATCTATCTATCTATCTATCTATCTATCTATCTATCTATCTATCTATCTATCCCCATACACCCTTCTCTATCTATCTATCTATCTACCCCCATACACCCTTCTCTATCTATCTATCTATCCCCATCCACCCTTCTCTATCTATCGATCTATCTATCCCCATCCACCCTTCTCTATCTATCGATCTATCTATCTATCCCCATCCACCCTTCTCTATCTATCTATCTATCCCCATCCACCCTTCTCTATCTATCTATATACCCCCATCCACCCTTCTCTAGTCTATCTATCTACCCCCATCCACGCTTCTCTATCTATGTATCTATCTACCCCCATCCACCCTTCTCTATCTATCTATCTATCTATCTATCTATCTATCTATCTATCTATCTATCTATCTATCTATCTATCTATCTATCTATCTATCTATCTATCTATCTATCTATCCCCATCCACCCTTCTCTATCTATCTATCTATCTACCCCCATACACCCTTCTCTATCTATCTATCTACCCCCATACACCCTTCTCTATCTATCTATCTATCCCCATACACCCTTCTCTATCTATTTATCTATCTATCCCCATACACCCCCCTCTATCTATCTATCTACCCCCATACACCCGTCTCTATCTATCTATCTATCTACCCCCATACACCCTTCTCTATCTATCTATCTACCCCCATACACCCTTCTCTATCTATGTATCTATCTACCCCCATACACCCTTCTCTATCGATCTATCTATCGAATCCCCATACACCCCCTCTATCTATCTATCTATCTATCTATCTATCCCCATACACCCCCTCTATCTATCTATCTATCCCCATACACCCTTCTCTATCTATCTATCCCCATACACCCCCTCTATCTATCGATCTATCTATCTATCCCCATCCACCCTTCTCTATCGATCTATCTATCTATCCCCATCCACCCTTCTCTATCTATCTATCTACCCCCATCCACGCTTCTCTATCTATGTATCTATCTACCCCCATCCACCCTTCTCTTTCTATCTATCTATCTATCTATCTATCTATCTATCTATCTATCTATCTATCTATCTATCTATCTACCCCATACACCCTTCTCTATCTATCTATCTATCTATCCCCATACACCTTCTCTATCTATCTATCTATCTATCCCCATACACCCTTCTCTATCTATCTATCTATCCCCATACACCCTTCTCTATCTATCTATCTATCTATCTATCCCCATACACCCTTCTCTATCTATCTATCTATCTACCCCCATACACCCTTCTCTATCGTATCTATCTATCTATCTATCCCCCATACACCCTTCTCTATCTATCTATCTACCCCCATCCACCCTTCTCTATTTATCTATCTATCCCATACACCCCCTCTATCTATCTATCAGATCCCCATACACCCTTCTCTATCTATCTATCCCCATCCACCCTTCTCTATCTATCGATCTATCTATCTATCCCCATCGACCCTTCTCTAGCGATCTATCTATCTATCCCCATCCACCCTTCTCTATCTATCTATCTACCCCCATCCACGCTTCTCTATCTATGAATCTATCTACCCCCATCCACCCTTCTCTATCTATCTATCTATCTATCCCCATGCCAGCCCTTCTCTATCTATCTATCTATCTATCTATCTATCTATCTATCTATCTATCTATCTATCTATCTATCTATCTATCTATCCCCATACACCTCGTCTCTATCTATCCCCCATACACCCTTCTCTATCTATCTATTTATCTATCCCCATACCACCCTTCTCTATCTATCTATCTATCTATCTATCTATCTATCTATCTATCTATCTATCTATCTATCTATCTATCTATCTATCTATCTATCTATCCCCATACACCCTTCTCTATCTATCTATCTATCTATCTATCTATTTATCTATGCCCATACACCCTTCTCTATCTATCTATCTATCTATCTATCTATCTATCTATCTATCTATCTATCTATCTATCTATCCCTATACACCCTTCTCTATCTATCTATCTATCTACCCCCATACACCCTTCTCTATTCTATCTATCTATCTATCTATTTATCTATGCCCATACACCCTTCTCTACTCTATCTATCTATCTATCTATCTATCTATCTATCTATCTATCTATCTATCTATCTATCTATCTATCTATCTATCCCTATACACCCTTCTCTATCTATCTATCTATCTACCCCCATTACACCCTTCTCTATCTATCTATCTATCCCCATACACCCTTCTCTATCTATCTATCTATCTATCTACCCCATACACCCTTCTCTCTATCTATCACCATACACCCCCTCTATCTATCTATCTATCCCCATACACCCTTCTCTATCTATCTATCTATCTACCCCCATACACCCGTCTCTATCTATCTATCTACCCCCATACACCTCTTATCTATCTATCTATCTATCTATCTATTCTATCTATCTATCTATCTATCTATCTATCTATTCTATCTATCTATCTATCTATCTATCTATCTATCTATCCCCATACACCCTTCTCTATCTATTTATCTATCCCCATACACCCTTCTCTATCTATCCCCATACACCCTTCTCTATCTATCTATTTATCTATCCCCATACACCCTTCTCTATCTATTTATCTATCTATCTATCCCCATACACCCTTCTCTATCTATCTATCTATCTATTTATCTATGCCCATACACCCTTCTCTATCTATCTATCTATCTATCTATCTATCTATCTATCTATCTATCTATCTATCTATCTATCTATCTATCTATCTATCTATCTATCTATCTATCTATCTATCTATCTATCCCTATACACCCTTCTCTATCTATCTATCTATCTATCTATCTACCCCCATACACCCTTCTCTATCTATCTATCTATCCCCATACACCCTTCTCTATCTATCTATCTATCTATCTATCTATCTATCTATCTATCTATCTATCTATCTATCTATCCCCATACACCCTTCTCTATCTATCTATCTACCCCCATACACCCTTCTCTATCTATCTATCTATCTATCTATCACCATACACCCCCTCTATCTATCTATCTCCATACACCCTTCTCTATCTATCTATCTATCTACCCCCATATACCCTTCTCTATCTATCTACCCCCATACACCCTTCCCTATCTATCTATCTATCTATCTATCTATCTATCTATCTATCTATCTATCTATCTATCTATCTATCTATCTATCCCCATACACCCTTCTCTATCGATCTATCTATCTATCTATCTACCCCCATACACCCTTCTCTATCTATCTATCTACCCCC
>NC_088702.1:12202236-12205022 GCF_028017835.1 Emys orbicularis
ATTCTATCTATCTATCTATCCCCATACACCCTTCTCTATCGATCTATCTATCTATCTATCTATCCCCATACACCCTTCTCTATCGATCTATCTACCCCCATACACCCTTCTCTATCTATCTATCTATCCCCCATACACCCTCTCTATCTATCTATCTATCTATCCCCATACACCCTCTCTATCTATCTATCTATCTATCCCCATCCACCCTTCTCTATCTATCTATCCCCATCCACCCTTCCTCTATCTATCTATCTACCCCCATACACCCTTCTCTATTGATCTATCTATCTATCCCCATACACCTTCTCTATCTATCTATCTATCTATCTATCTATCTATCTATCTATCCCATACACCCTTCTCTATCTATCTATCTATCTATCTATCTATCTATCTATCTATCTATCTATCTATCTATCTATCTATCTAACCCCATACACCCTTCTCTATCTATCTATCCCATACACCCTTCTCTATCTATCTATCTATCTATCCACATACACCCTTCTCTATCTATCTATCTACCCACATCACCCTTCTCTATCTATCTATCTATCCCCATCGACCCTTCTCTATCTATCTATCCCATCCACCTTCTCTATCTATCTATCTATCTATCTATCTATCTATCTATCTATCTATCTATCTATCTATCCCCATACACCCTTCTCTATCTATCTATCTATCTATCTATCTATCTATCTATCTATCTATCTATCTATCTATCTATCTATCTATCTATCCCCATACACCCTTCTCTATCTATCTATCTATCTATCCCCATACATCCTTCTCTATCTATCTATCTATCTATCTATCTATCTATCTATCTATCTATCTATCTATCTATCTATCTATCTATCCCCATAACACCCTTCTCTATCTATCTATCTATCCCCATCCACCCTTCTCTATCTATCTATCTATCTATCTATCTACCCCCATACACCCTTCTCTATCGATCTATCTATCTATCCCCATACACCCTTCTCTATCTATCTATCTATCTATCTATCTATCTATCTATCTATCTATCTATCTATCCCCATACACCCTTCTCTATGCTATCTATCTATCTATCTATCCCCATACACCCTTCTCTATCGTATCTATCTATCTACCCCATCCACCCTTCTCTATCTATCTATCTATCCACCCCATCCACCCTTCTCTATCTATCCTATCTATCCCCATCCACCCTTCTCTATATATCTATCTATCTATCTATCTATCCCCATACACCCTTCTCAATCTATCTATCTATCCCCATTCACCCCATCTATCTATCTATCTATCTATCCCCATCCACCCTTCTCTATCTATCTATCTATCTACCCCCATACACTCTTCTCTATCTATCTATCTATCTACCCCCATACACCTTCTCTATCTATCTATCTATCTTCCCCCATACACCCTTTTTCTATCTATCTATTCTATCTATCTATCTATCCCCATACACCCTTCTCTATCTATCTATCTATCCCCATCCACCCTTCTCTATCTATCTATCTATCTATCCCCATACACCCTTCTCTATCTATCTATCTATCTATCCCCATACACCCTTCTCTATCTATCTATCTATCTACCCCCATACACCCTTCTCTATCTATCTATCTACCCCCATACCCCCTTCTCTATCTATCTACCCCCATACACCCTTCTCTATCTATCTATCTATCTACCCCCATAGCACCCTTCTCTATCTATCTATCTATCTACCCCCATACACCCTTCTCTATCTATTTATCTATCTATCCCCATACACCCTTCTCTATCTATCTATCTATCTATCTATCTATCTATCTATCTATCTATCTATCTATCTATCTATCTATCTATCCCCATACACCCTTCTCTATCTATTTATCTATCTATCCCCATACACCCCCTATATCTATCTATCTATCCCCATACACCCTTCTCTATCTATCTATCTACCCCCATACACCCGTCTCTATCTATCTATCTATCTACCCCCATACACCCTTCTCTATCTATCTATCTACCCCATACACCCTTCTCTATCTATCTATCTATCTACCCATACACCCTCTCTATCTATCTACTACCATACACCCTTCTCTATCTATCTATCTACTATCTATCTATCTATCTATCTATCTATCTATCTATCTATCTATCTATCTATCACCCATACACCCCCTCTATCTATCTATCTATCCCCATACACCCTTCTCTATCTATCTATCCCCATACACCCCCTCTATCTATCTATCTATCTATCTATCTATCTATCTATCTATCTATCTATCTAATCTATCTATCTATCCCCATACACCCTTCTCTATCTATCTATCTATCTACCCCCATACACCCTTCTCTATCTATCTATCTATCCCCATCCACCCTTCTCTATCTATCGATCTATCTATCCCCATCCACCCTTCTCTATCTATCGATCTATCTATCTATCCCCATCCACCCTTCTCTATCTATCTATCTATCTATCCCCATCCACCCTTCTCTATCTATCTATATACCCCCATCCACCCTTCTCTATCTATCTATCTACCCCCATCCACGCTTCTCTATCTATGTATCTATCTACCCCCATCCACCCTTCTCTATCTATCTATCTATCTATCTATCTATCTATCTATCTATCTATCTATCCCCATCCACCCTTCTCTATCTATCTATCTATCTACCCCCATACACCCCTTCTCTATCTATCTATCTACCCCCATACACCCTTCTCTATCTATCTATCTATCCCCATACACCCTTCTCTATCTATTTATCTATCTATCCCCATA
>NC_088702.1:12205035-12225035 GCF_028017835.1 Emys orbicularis
TACACCCTTCTCTATCGATCTATCTATCTATCTATCTACCCCCATACACCCTTCTCTATCTATCTATCTACCCCCATACACCCTTCTCTATCTATCTATCTATCTATCCGCATACACCCTTCTCTATCTATCTATCTATCTATCTATCCCCATACACCCTTCTCTATCGATCTATCTATCTATCTATCTATCCCCATACACCCTTCTCTATCGATCTATCTACCCCATACACCCTTCTCTATCTATCTATCCCCATACACCCTCTCTATCTATCTATCTATCTATCCCCATACACCTTCTCTATCTCTATCTATCTATCCCCATCCACCCTTCTCTATCTATCTATCCCCATCCACCCTTCTCTATCTATCTATCTACCCCCATACACCCTTCTCTATTGATCTATCTATCTATCCCCATACACCCTTCTCTATCTATCTATCTATCTATCTATCCTATCCCCATACACCCTTCTCTATCTATCTATCTATCTATCTATCTATCTATCTATCTATCTAACCCCATACACCCTTCTCTATCTATCTATCCCCATACACCCTTCTCTATCTATCTATCTATCTATCCCACATACACCCTTCTCTATCTATCTATCTACCCACATCCACCCTTCTCTATCTATCTATCTATCCCCATCGACCCTTCTCTATCTATCTATCCCCATCCACCCTTCTCTATCTATCTATCTATCTATCTATCTACCCCCATACACCCTTCTCTATCGATCTATCTATCTATCCCCATACACCCTTCTCTATCTATCTATCTATCTATCTATCTATCTATCTATCTATCTATCTATCTATCTATCTATCTATCCCCATACACCCTTCTCTATCTATCTATCTATCTATCTATCCCCATACACCCTTCTCTATCTATCTATCTATCTACCCCCATCCACCCTTCTCTATCTATCTATCTATCCACCCCATCCACCCTTCTCTATCTATCTATCTATCCCCATCCACCCTTCTCTATATATCTATCTATCTATCTATCCCATACACCCTTCTCTATCTATCTATCTATCCCCATTCACCCCATCTATCTATCTATCTATCTATCCCCATCCACCCTTCTCTATCTATCTATCTATCTACCCCCATACACTCTTCTCTATCTATCTATCTATCTACCCCCATACACCCTTCTCTATCTATCTATCTACCCCCATACACCCTTTTCTATCTATCTATCTATCTATCTATCTATCTATCTATCTATCTATCTATCCCATACACCCTTCTCTATCTATCTATCTATCCCCATCCACCCTTCTCTATCTATCTATCTATCTATCCCCATACACCCTTCTCTATCTATCTATCTATCCCATACACCCTTCTCTATCTATCTATCTATCTACCCCCATACACCCTTCTCTATCTATCTATCTACCCACATACACCCTTCTCTTATCTATCTACCCCCATACACCCCTTCTCTATCTATCTATCTATCTACCCCATACACCCTTCTCTATCTATCTATCTATCTACCCCCATACACCCTTCTCTATCTATCTATCTATCCCCATACACCCTTCTCTATCTATCTATCTATCTATCTATCTATCTATCTATCTATCTATCTATCTATCTATCTATCCCATACACCCTTCTCTATCTATTTATCTATCTATCCCCATACACCCCCTCTACTTATCTATCTATCCCCATACACCCTTCTCTATCTATCTATCTACCCCCATACACCCGTCTCTATCTATCTATCTATCTACCCCCATACACCCTTCTCTATCTATCTATCTACCCCATACACCCTTCTCTATCTATCTATCTATCTACCCCATACACCCTTCTCTATCTATCTATCTACCCCATACACCCTTCTCTATCTATCTATCTATCTATCTATCTATCTATCTATCTATCTATCTATCTATCTATCTATCTATCTATCTATCCCCATACACCCCCTCTATCTATCTATCTATCCCCATACACCCTTCTCTATCTATCTATCCCCATACACCCCCTCTATCTATCTATCTATCTATCTATCTATCTATCTATCTATCTATCTATCCCCATACACCCTTCTCTATCTATCTATCTATCTACCCCCATACACCCTTCTCTATCTATCTATCTATCCCCATCCACCCTTCTCTATCTATCGATCTATCTATCCCCATCCACCCTTCTCTATCTATCGATCTATCTATCTATCCCCATCCACCCTTCTCTATCTATCTATCTATCCCCATCCACCCTTCTCTATCTATCTATATACCCCCATCCACCCTTCTCTATCTATCTATCTACCCCCATCCACGCTTCTCTATCTATGTATCTATCTACCCCCATCCACCCTTCTCTATCTATCTATCTATCTATCTATCTATCTATCTATCTATCTATCTATCTATCTATCTATCCCCATCCACCCTTCTCTATCTATCTATCTATCTACCCCCATACACCCTTCTCTATCTATCTATCTACCCCCATACACCCTTCTCTATCTATCTATCTATCCCCATACACCCTTCTCTATCTATTTATCTATCTATCCCCATACACCCCCTCTATCTATCTATCTACCCCCATACACCCGTCTCTATCTATCTATCTATCTACCCCCATACACCCTTCTCTATCTATCTATCTACCCCCATACACCCTTCTCTATCTATGTATCTATCTACCCCCATACACCCTTCTCTATCGATCTATCTATCTATCCCCATACACCCCCTCTATCTATCTATCTATCTATCTATCCCCATACACCCCCTCTATCTATCTATCTATCCCATACACCCTTCTCTATCTATCTATCCCCATACACCCCCTCTATCTATCGATCTATCTATCTATCCCCATCCACCCTTCTCTATCGATCTATCTATCTATCCCATCCACCCTTCTCTATCTATCTATCTACCCCCATCCACGCTTCTCTATCTATGTATCTATCTACCCCCATCCACCCTTCTCTATCTATCTATCTATCTATCTATCTATCTATCTATCTATCTATCTATCTATCTATCTATATATCTATCTATCTACCCCCATACACCCTTCTCTATCTATCTATCTATCTATCCCATACACCCTTCTCTATCTATCTATCTATCTATCCCCATACACCCTTCTCTATCTATCTATCTATCTATCCCCATACACCCTTCTCTATCTATCTATCTATCTATCCCCATACACCCTTCTCTATCTATCTATCTATCTACCCCCATACACCCTTCTCTATCTATCTATCTATCTATCTATCCCCATACACCCTTCTCTATCTATCTATCTACCCCATCCACCCTTCTCTATTTATCTATCTATCCCCATACACCCCCTCTATCTATCTATCTATCCCCATACACCCTTCTCTATCTATCTATCCCCATCCACCCTTCTCTATCTATCGATCTATCTATCTATCCCCATCCACCCTTCTCTATCGATCTATCTATCTATCCCCATCCACCCTTCTCTATCTATCTATCTACCCCCATCCACGCTTCTCTATCTATGTATCTATCTACCCCCATCCACCCTTCTCTATCTATCTATCTATCTATCCCATCCACCCTTCTCTATCTATCTATCTATCTATCTATCTATCTATCTATCCCCATACACCCTTCTCTATCTATCCCCATACACCCTTCTCTATCTATCTATTTATCTATCCCCATACACCCTTCTCTATCTATCTATCTATCTATCTATCTATCTATCTATCTATCTATCTATCTATCTATCTATCTATCTATCTATCTATCTATCTATCTATCCCCATACACCCTTCTCTATCTATCTATCTATCTATCTATTTATCTATGCCCATACACCCTTCTCTATCTATCTATCTATCTATCTATCTATCTATCTATCTATCTATCTATCTATCTATCTATCCCTATACACCCTTCTCTATCTATCTATCTATCTACCCCCATACACCCTTCTCTATCTATCTATCTATCTATCTATTTATCTATGCCCATACACCCTTCTCTATCTATCTATCTATCTATCTATCTATCTATCTATCTATCTATCTATCTATCCCTATACACCCTTCTCTATCTATCTATCTATCTACCCCCATACACCCTTCTCTATCTATCTATCTATCCCCATACACCCTTCTCTATCTATCTATCTATCTATCTATCTACCCCATACACCCTTCTCTATCTATCTATCACCATACACCCCCTCTATCTATCTATCTATCCCATACACCCTTCTCTATCTATCTATCTATCTACCCCCATACACCCGTCTCTATCTATCTATCTACCCCCATACACCCTTCTCTATCTATCTATCTATCTCTATCTATCTATCTATCTATCTATCTATCTATCTATCTATCTATCTATCCCCATACACCCTTCTCTATCTATTTATCTATCCCCATACACCCTTCTCTATCTATCCCCATACACCCTTCTCTATCTATCTATTTATCTATCCCATACACCCTTCTCTATCTATTTATCTATCTATCTATCCCCATACACCCTTCTCTATCTATCTATCTATCTATTTATCTATGCCCATACACCCTTCTCTATCTATCTATCTATCTATCTATCTATCTATCTATCTATCCCTATACACCCTTCTCTATCTATCTATCTATCTATCTATCTACCCCCATACACCCTTCTCTATCTATCTATCTATCCCCATACACCCTTCTCTATCTATCTATCTATCTATCTATCTATCTATCTATCTATCTATCTATCCCCATACACCCTTCTCTATCTATCTATCTACCCCCATACACCCTTCTCTATCTATCTATCTATCTATCTATCACCATACACCCCCTCTATCTATCTATCTCCATACACCCTTCTCTATCTATCTATCTATCTACCCCCATATACCCTTCTCTATCTATCTACCCCCATACACCCTTCCCTATCTATCTATCTATCTATCTATCTATCTATCTATCTATCTATCTATCTATCTATCTATCCCCATACACCCTTCTCTATCGATCTATCTATCTATCTATCTACCCCCATACACCCTTCTCTATCTATCTATCTACCCCCATACACCCTTCTCTATCTATCTATCTATCTATCCGCATACACCCTTCTCTATCTATCTATCTATCTATCTATCCCCATACACCCTTCTCTATCGATCTATCTATCTATCTATCTATCCCCATACACCCTTCTCTATCGATCTATCTACCCCCATACACCCTTCTCTATCTATCTATCTATCCCCATACACCCTCTCTATCTATCTATCTATCTATCCCCATACACCCTTCTCTATCTATCTATCTATCTATCCCCATCCACCCTTCTCTATCTATCTATCCCCATCCACCCTTCTCTATCTATCTATCTACCCCCATACACCCTTCTCTATTGATCTATCTATCTATCCCCATACACCCTTCTCTATCTATCTATCTATCTATCTATCTATCTATCTATCCCCATACACCCTTCTCTATCTATCTATCTATCTATCTACTCTATCTATCTAACCCCATACACCCTTCTCTATCTATCTATCCCCATACACCCTTCTCTATCTATCTATCTATCTATCCACATACACCCTTCTCTATCTATCTATCTACCCACATCCACCCTTCTCTATCTATCTATCTATCCCCATCGACCCTTCTCTATCTATCTATCCCCATCCACCCTTCTCTATCTATCTATCTATCTATCTATCTATCTATCTATCTATCTATCTATCTATCTATCTATCTATCTATCTATCTATCTATCCCCATACACCCTTCTCTATCTATCTATCTATCTATCTATCTATCTATCTATCTATCCCCATACACCCTTCTCTATCTATCTATCTATCTATCCCCATACATCCTTCTCTATCTATCTATCTATCTATCTATCTATCTATCTATCTATCTATCTATCTATCTATCCCCATACACCCTTCTCTATCTATCTATCTATCCCCATCCACCCTTCTCTATCTATCTATCTATCTATCTATCTACCCCCATACACCCTTCTCTATCGATCTATCTATCTATCCCCATACACCCTTCTCTATCTATCTATCTATCTATCTATCTATCTATCTATCTATCTATCTATCTATCCCCATACACCCTTCTCTATCTATCTATCTATCTATCTATCCCCATACACCCTTCTCTATCTATCTATCTATCTACCCCCATCCACCCTTCTCTATCTATCTATCTATCCACCCCCATCCACCCTTCTCTATCTATCTATCTATCCCCATCCACCCTTCTCTATATATCTATCTATCTATCTATCCCCATACACCCTTCTCTATCTATCTATCTATCCCCATTCACCCCATCTATCTATCTATCTATCTATCCCCATCCACCCTTCTCTATCTATCTATCTATCTACCCCCATACACTCTTCTCTATCTATCTATCTATCTACCCCCATACACCCTTCTCTATCTATCTATCTATCTACCCCCATACACCCTTTTCTATCTATCTATCTATCTATCTATCCCCATACACCCTTCTCTATCTATCTATCTATCCCCATCCACCCTTCTCTATCTATCTATCTATCTATCCCCATACACCCTTCTCTATCTATCTATCTATCCCCATACACCCTTCTCTATCTATCTATCTATCTACCCCCATACACCCTTCTCTATCTATCTATCTACCCCCATACACCCTTCTCTATCTATCTACCCCCATACACCCTTCTCTATCTATCTATCTATCTACCCCCATACACCCTTCTCTATCTATCTATCTATCTACCCCCCATACACCCTTCTCTATCTATTTATCTATCTATCCCCATACACCCTTCTCTATCTATCTATCTATCTATCTATCTATCTATCTATCTATCTATCTATCCCCATACACCCTTCTCTATCTATTTATCTATCTATCCCCATACACCCCCTCTATCTATCTATCTATCCCCATACACCCTTCTCTATCTATCTATCTACCCCCATACACCCGTCTCTATCTATCTATCTATCTACCCCCATACACCCTTCTCTATCTATCTATCTACCCCATACACCCTTCTCTATCTATCTATCTATCTACCCCATACACCCTTCTCTATCTATCTATCTACCCCATACACCCTTCTCTATCTATCTATCTATCTATCTATCTATCTATCTATCTATCTATCTATCTATCTATCTATCCCCATACACCCCCTCTATCTATCTATCTATCCCCATACACCCTTCTCTATCTATCTATCCCCATACACCCCCTCTATCTATCTATCTATCTATCTATCTATCTATCTATCTATCTATCTATCTATCTATCTATCCCCATACACCCTTCTCTATCTATCTATCTATCTACCCCCATACACCCTTCTCTATCTATCTATCTATCCCATCCACCCTTCTCTATCTATCGATCTATCTATCCCCATCCACCCTTCTCTATCTATCGATCTATCTATCTATCCCCATCCACCCTTCTCTATCTATCTATCTATCTATCCCCATCCACCCTTCTCTATCTATCTATATACCCCCATCCACCCTTCTCTATCTATCTATCTACCCCCATCCACGCTTCTCTATCTATGTATCTATCTACCCCCATCCACCCTTCTCTATCTATCTATCTATCTATCTATCTATCTATCTATCTATCTATCTATCTATCTATCTATCTATCTATCTATCTATCTATCTATCCCCATCCACCCTTCTCTATCTATCTATCTATCTACCCCCATACACCCTTCTCTATCTATCTATCTACCCCCATACACCCTTCTCTATCTATCTATCTATCCCCATACACCCTTCTCTATCTATTTATCTATCTATCCCCATACACCCCCTCTATCTATCTATCTACCCCCATACACCCGTCTCTATCTATCTATCTATCTACCCCCATACACCCTTCTCTATCTATCTATCTACCCCCATACACCCTTCTCTATCTATGTATCTATCTACCCCCATACACCCTTCTCTATCGATCTATCTATCTATCCCCATACACCCCCTCTATCTATCTATCTATCTATCCCCATACACCCCCTCTATCTATCTATCTATCCCCATACACCCTTCTCTATCTATCTATCCCCATACACCCCCTCTATCTATCGATCTATCTATCTATCCCCATCCACCCTTCTCTATCGATCTATCTATCTATCCCCATCCACCCTTCTCTATCTATCTATCTACCCCCATCCACGCTTCTCTTATCTATGTATCTATCTACCCCCATCCACCCTTCTCTATCTATCTATCTATCTATCCCCATCCACCCTTCTCTATCTATCTATCTATCTATCTATCTATCTATCTATCTATCTATCTATCTATCTACCCCCATACACCCTTCTCTATCTATCTATCTATCTATCCCCATACACCCTTCTCTATCTATCTATCTATCTATCTATCTATCCCCATACACCCTTCTCTATCTATCTATCTATCCCCATACACCCTTCTCTATCTATCTATCTATCTATCCCCATACACCCTTCTCTATCTATCTATCTATCTACCCCCATACACCCTTCTCTATCTATCTATCTATCTATCTATCCCCATACACCCTTCTCTATCTATCTATCTACCCCCATCCACCCTTCTCTATTTATCTATCTATCCCCATACACCCCCTCTATCTATCTATCTATCCCATACACCCTTCTCTATCTATCTATCCCCATCCACCCTTCTCTATCTATCGATCTATCTATCTATCCCCATCCACCCTTCTCTATCGATCTATCTATCTATCCCCATCCACCCTTCTCTATCTATCTATCTACCCCCATCCACGCTTCTCTATCTATGTATCTATCTACCCCCATCCACCCTTCTCTATCTATCTATCTATCTATCCCCATCCACCCTTCTCTATCTATCTATCTATCTATCTATCTATCTATCTATCTATCTATCTACCCCCATACACCCTTCTCTATCTATCTATCTATCTATCCCCATACACCCTTCTCTATCTATCTATCTATCTATCCCCATACACCCTTCTCTATCTATTTATCTATCTATCCCCATACACCCCCTCTATCTATCTATCTACCCCCATACACCCGTCTCTATCTATCTTTCTATCTATCTACCCCCATACACCCTTCTCTATCTATCTATCTACCGCCATACACCCTTCTCTATCTATGTATCTATCTACCCCCATACACCCTTCTCTATCGATCTATCGATCTATCCCCATACACCCCCTCTATCTATCTATCTATCTATCCCCATACACCCCCTCTATCTATCTATCTATCCCCATACACCCTTCTCTATCTATCTATCTATCTATCTATCCCCATACACCCCCTCTATCTATCTATCTATCTATCTATCTATCCCCATACACCCTTCTCTATCTATCTATCTATCTACCCCCATACACCCTTCTCTATCTATCTATCCCCATACACCCTTCTCTATCTATCTATCTACCCCATCCACCCTTCTCTATCGATCTATCTATCTATCCCCATCCACCCTTCTCTATCTATCTATCTATCCCCATCCACCCTTCTCTATCTATCTATCTATCTACCCCCATCCACGCTTCTCTATCTATCTATCTATCTACCCCCATCCACCCTTCTCTATCTATCTATCTATCTACCCCCATCCACCCTTCTCATCTATCTATCTATCCCCATCCACCCTTCTCTATCTATCTATCTATCCCCATCCACCCTTCTCTATCTATCTATCTATCCCCATACACCCTTCTCTATCTATCTATCTACCCCCATCCACCCTTCTCTATCTATCTATCTATCTATCCCCATCCACCCTTCTCTATCTATCTATCTACCCCCTTCCACGCTTCTCTATCTATCTATCTATCTACCCCCATCCACCCTTCTCTATCTATCTATCTATCTATCCCCATCCACCCTTCTCTATCTATCTATCTATCCCCATACACCCTTCTCTATCTATCTATCTACCCCCATACACCCTTCTCTATCTATCTATCTATCTATCTATCTATCTATCTATCTACCCCCATACACCCTTCTCTATCTATCTATCTATCTATCTATCTACCCCCATACACCCTTCTCTATCTATCTATCTATCCCCATACACCCTTCTCTATCTATCTATCTATCCCCATACACCCCCTCTATCTATCTATCTACCCCAATACACCCGTCTCTATCTATCTATTTATCTATCTATCTATCTATCTATCTATCTATCTATCTATCTATCTATCTACCCCCATACACCCTTCTCTATCTATCTATCTACCCCCATACACCCTTCTCTATCGATCTGTCGATCTATCCCCATACACCCCCTCTATCTATCTATCTATCTATCCCCATACACCCCCTCTATCTATCTATCTATCCCCATACACCCTTCTCTATCTATCTATCTATCTATCCCCATACACCCCTCTATCTATCTATCTATCTATCCCCATACACCCTTCTCTATCTATCTATCTATCTACCCCCATACACCCTTCTCTATCTATCTATCCCCATACACCCTTCTCTATCTATCTATCTATCTACCCCCATCCACCCTTCTCTATCGATCTATCTATCTATCCCCATCCACCCTTCTCTATCTATCTATCTATCCCCATCCACCCTTCTCTATCTATCTATCTATCTACCCCCATCCACCTTCTCTATCTATCTATCATCTACCCCCATCCACCCTTCTCTATCTATCTATCTATCTACCCCCATCCACCCTTCTCTATCTATCTATCTATCCCCATCCACACTTCTCTATCTATCTATCTATCCCCATCCACCCTTCTCTATCTATTCTATCTACCCCCATACACCCTTCTCTATCTATCTATCTACCCCCATCCACCCTTCTCTATCTATCTATCTATCTATCCCCATCCACCCTTCTCTATCTATCTATCTACCCCCATCCACGCTTCTCTATCTATCTATCTATCTACCCCCATCCACCCTTCTCTATCTATCAATCTACCCCATCCACCCTTCTCTATCTATCTATCTATCTACCCCCATCCACCCTTCTCTATCTATCTATCTATCTATCCCCATCCACCCTTCTCTATCTATCTATCTATCCCCATACACCCTTCTCTATCTATCTATCTATCTATCTATCTATCTACCCCATACACCCTTCTCTATCTATCTATCTATCTATCTACCCCCATACACCCTCTCTATCTATCTATCTATCTATCTATCTATCTATCCCCATACACCCTTCTCTATCTATCTATCTATCTATCTATATATCTATCTATCTATCCCCATACACCCTTCTCTATCTATCTATCTATCTATCTATCTATCTATCTATCTATCTATCCCCATACACCCTTCTCTATCTATCTATCTATCTATCTACCCCCATACACCCTTCTCTATCTATCTATCTATCTATCTATCTATCTATCCCCATACACCCTTCTCTATCTATCTATCTATCTATATATCTATCTATCTATCCCATACACCCTTCTCTATCTATCTATCTATCTATCTATCTATCTATCTATCTATCTATCTACCCCCATACACCCTTCTCTATCTATCTATCTATCTATCTATCTATCCCCATACACCCTTCTCTATCTATCTATCTATCTATATATCTATCTATCTATCCCCATACACCCTTCTCTATCTATCTATCTATCTATATATCTATCTATCTACCCCCATCCACGCTTCTCTATCTATCTATCTATCTACCCCCATCCACCCTTCTCTATCTATCTATCTATCTACCCCCATCCACCCTTCTCTATCTATCTATCTATCCCCATCCACACTTCTCTATCTATCTATCTATCCCCATCCACCCTTCTCTATCTATCTATCTACCCCCATACACCCTTCTCTATCTATCTATCTACCCCCATCCACCCTTCTCTATCTATCTATCTATCTATCCCCATCCACCCTTCTCTATCTATCTATCTACCCCCATCCACGCTTCTCTATCTATCTATCTATCTACCCCCATCCACCCTTCTCTATCTATCAATCTACCCCATCCACCCTTCTCTATCTATCTATCTATCTACCCCCATCCACCCTTCTCTATCTATCTATCTATCTATCTATCTATCCCCATCCACCCTTCTCTATCTATCTATCTATCCCCATACACCCTTCTCTATCTATCTATCTATCTATCTATCTATCTATCTACCCCCATACACCCTTCTCTATCTATCTATCTATCTACCCCCATACACCCTTCTCTATCTATCTATCTATCTATCTACCCCCATACACCCTTCTCTATCTATCTATCTATCTATCTATCTATCTATCCCCATACACCCTTCTCTATCTATCTATCTATCTATCTATCTATCTATCCCCATACACCCTTCTCTATCTATCTATCTATCTATCTATCTATCTATCTATCCCCATACACCCTTCTCTATCTATCTATCTATCTATCTATCTATCTATCTATCTATCTATCTATCTATCTATCCCCATACACCCTTCTCTATCTATCTATCCCCATACACCCTTCTCTATCTATCTATCTATCCCCATACACCCTTCTCTATCCATCTATCTATCCCCATACACCCTTCTCTATCTATCTATCTATCTACCCCCATCCACCCTTCTCTATCTATCTATCTATCCCCATCCACACTTCTCTATCTATCTATCTATCCCCATCCACCCTTCTCTATCTATCTATCTACCCCATACACCCTTCTCTATCTATCTATCTACCCCCATCCACCCTTCTCTATCTATCTATCTATCTATCCCCATCCACCCTTCTCTATCTATCTATCTACCCCCATCCACGCTTCTCTATCTATCTATCTATCTACCCCCATCCACCCTTCTCTATCTATCAATCTACCCCATCCACCCTTCTCTATCTATCTATCTATCTACCCCCATCCACCCTTCTCTATCTATCTATCTATCTATCTATCTATCCCCATCCACCCTTCTCTATCTATCTATCTATCCCCATACACCCTTCTCTATCTATCTATCTATCTATCTATCTATCTATCTATCTACCCCATACACCCTTCTCTATCTATCTATCTATCTACCCCCATACACCCTTCTCTATCTATCTATCTATCTATCTACCCCCATACACCCTTCTCTATCTATCTATCTATCTATCTATCTATCCCCATACACCCTTCTCTATCTATCTATCTATCTATCTATCTATCTATCTATCTATCCCCATACACCCTTCTCTATCTATCTATCTATCTATCTATCTATCTATCTATCTATCTATCTATCTATCCCCATACACCCTTCTCTATCTATCTATCTATCTATCTATCTATCTATCCCCATACACCCTTCTCTATCTATCTATCCCCATACACCCTTCTCTATCTATCTATCTATCCCCATACACCCTTCTCTATCCATCTATCTATCCCCATACACCCTTCTCTATCTATCTATCTATCTATCTATCTATCCCCATACACCCTTCTCTATCTATCTATCTACCCCCATACACCCGTCTCTATCTATCTATCTATCTACCCCCATACACCCTTCTCTATCTATCTATCTACCCCATACACCCTTCTCTATCTATCTATCTATCTACCCCATACACCCTTCTCTATCTATCTATCTACCCCATACACCCTTCTCTATCTATCTATCTATCTATCTATCTATCTATCTATCCCCATACACCCCCTCTATCTATCTATCTATCCCCATACACCCTTCTCTATCTATCTATCCCCATACACCCCATCTATCTATCTATCTATCTATCTATCTATCTATCTATCTATCTATCCCCATACACCCTTCTCTATCTATCTATCTATCTACCCCCATACACCCTTCTCTATCTATCTATCTATCTATCCCCATCCACCCTTCTCTATCTATCGATCTATCTATCCCCATCCACCCTTCTCTATCTATCGATCTATCTATCTATCCCCATCCACCCTTCTCTATCTATCTATCTATCCCCATCCACCCTTCTCTATCTATCTATATACCCCCATCCACCCTTCTCTATCTATCTATCTACCCCCATCCACGCTTCTCTATCTATGTATCTATCTACCCCCATCCACCCTTCTCTATCTATCTATCTATCTATCCCCATCCACCCTTCTCTATCTATCTATCTATCTACCCCCATACACCCTTCTCTATCTATCTATCTACCCCCATACACCCTTCTCTATCTATCTATCTATCCCCATACACCCTTCTCTATCTATTTATCTATCTATCCCCATACACCCCCTCTATCTATCTATCTACCCCCATACACCCGTCTTCTATCTATCTATCTACCCCCATACACCCTTCTCTATCTATCTATCTACCCCCATACACCCTTCTCTATCTATGTATCTATCTACCCCCATACACCCTTCTCTAATCGATCTATCTATCTATCCCATACACCCCCTCTATCTATCTATCTATCTATCTATCCCCATACACCCCCTCTATCTATCTATCTATCCCCATACACCCTTCTCTATCTATCTATCCCCATACACCCCCTCTATCTATCGATCTATCTATCTATCCCCATCCACCCTTCTCTATCGATCTATCTATCTATCCCCATCCACCCTTCTCTATCTATCTATCTACCCCCATCCACGCTTCTCTATCTATGTATCTATCTACCCCCATCCACCCTTCTCTATCTATCTATCTATCTATCCCCATCCACCCTTCTCTATCTATCTATCTATCTATCTATCTATCTACCCCCATACACCCTTCTCTATCTATCTATCTATCTATCCCCATACACCCTTCTCTATCTATCTATCTATCTATCCCCATACACCCTTCTCTATCTATCTATCTATCTATCCCCATACACCCTTCTCTATCTATCTATCTATCTACCCCCATACACCCTTCTCTATCTATCTATCTATCTATCTATCTATCTATCCCCATACACCCTTCTCTATCTATCTATCTACCCCCATCCACCCTTCTCTATTTATCTATCTATCCCCATACACCCCCTCTATCTATCTATCTATCCCCATACACCCTTCTCTATCTATCTATCCCCATCCACCCTTCTCTATCTATCGATCTATCTATCTATCCCCATCCACCCTTCTCTATCGATCTATCTATCTATCCCCATCCACCCTTCTCTATCTATCTATCTACCCCCATCCACGCTTCTCTATCTATGTATCTATCTACCCCCATCCACCCTTCTCTATCTATCTATCTATCTATCCCCATCCACCCTTATCTATCTATCTATCTATCTATCTATCTATCTATCTATCTATCTATCTATCTATCTATCTACCCCCATACACCCTTCTCTATCTATCTATCTATCCCCATACACCCTTCTCTATCTATCTATCTATCTATCCCCATACACCCTTCTCTATCTATTTATCTATCTATCCCCATACACCCCCTCTATCTATCTATCTACCCCCATACACCCGTCTCTATCTATCTTTCTATCTATCTACCCCCATACACCCTTCTCTATCTATCTATCTACCGCCATACACCCTTCTCTATCTATGTATCTATCTACCCCCATACACCCTTCTCTATCGATCTATCGATCTATCCCCATACACCCCCTCTATCTATCTATCTATCTATCCCCATACACCCCCTCTATCTATCTATCTATCCCCATACACCCTTCTCTATCTATCTATCTATCTATCCCCATACACCCCCTCTATCTATCTATCTATCTATCTATCCCCATACACCCTTCTCTATCTATCTATCTATCTACCCCCATACACCCTTCTCTATCTATCTATCCCCATACACCCTTCTCTATCTATCTATCTATCTACCCCCATCCACCCTTCTCTATCGATCTATCTATCTATCCCCATCCACCCTTCTCTATCTATCCCCATCCACCCTTCTCTATCTATCTATCTATCTACCCCCATCCACGCTTCTCTATCTATCTATCTATCTACCCCCATCCACCCTTCTCTATCTATCTATCTATCTACCCCCATCCACCCTTCTCTATCTATCTATCTATCCCCATCCACCCTTCTCTATCTATCTATCTATCCCCATACACCCTTCTCTATCTATCTATCTACCCCCATCCACCCTTCTCTATCTATCTATCTATCTATCCCCATCCACCCTTCTCTATCTATCTATCTACCCCCTTCCACGCTTCTCTATCTATCTATCTATCTACCCCCATCCACCCTTCTCTATCTATCTATCTATCTATCCCCATCCACCCTTCTCTATCTATCTATCTATCCCCATACACCCTTCTCTATCTATCTATCTATCTATCTACCCCCATACACCCTTCTCTATCTATCTATCTATCTATCTATCTATCTATCTATCTATCTACCCCCATACACCCTTCTCTATCTATCTATCTATCTATCTATCTATCTACCCCCATACACCCTTCTCTATCTATCTATCTATCCCCATACACCCCCTCTATCTATCTATCTACCCCAATACACCCGTCTCTATCTATCTATCTATCTATCTATCTATCTATCTATCTATCTATCTATCTATCTATCTACCCCCATACACCCTTCTCTATCTATCTATCTACCCCCATACACCCTTCTCTATCTATGTATCTATCTTACCCCCATACACCCTTCTCTATCGATCTGTCGATCTATCCCCATACACCCCCTCTATCTATCTATCTATCTATCTATCCCCATACACCCCCTCTATCTATCTATCTATCCCCATACACCCTTCTCTATCTATCTATCTATCTATCCCCATACACCCCCTCTATCTATCTATCTATCTATCCCCATACACCCTTCTCTATCTATCTATCTATCTACCCCCATACACCCTTCTCTATCTATCTATCCCCATACACCCTTCTCTATCTATCTATCTATCTACCCCCATCCACCCTTCTCTATCGATCTATCTATCTATCCCCATCCACCCTTCTCTATCTATCTATCTATCCCCATCCACCCTTCTCTATCTATCTATCTATCTACCCCCATCCACGCTTCTCTATCTATCTATCTATCTATCTATCTACCCCCATCCACCCTTCTCTATCTATCTATCTATCTACCCCCATCCACCCTTCTCTATCTATCTATCTATCCCCATCCACACTTCTCTATCTATCTATCTATCCCCATCCACCCTTCTCTATCTATCTATCTACCCCCATACACCCTTCTCTATCTATCTATCTACCCCCATCCACCCTTCTCTATCTAGTCTATCTATCTATCCCCATCCACCCTTCTCTATCTATCTATCTACCCCCATCCACGCTTCTCTATCTATCTATCTATCTACCCCCATCCACCTTCTCTATCTATCAATCTACCCCATCCACCTTCTCTATCTATCTATCTATCTACCCCCATCCACCCTTCTCTATCTATCTATCTATCTATCTATCCCCATCCACCCTTCTCTATCTATCTATCTATCCCCATACACCCTTCTCTATCTATCTATCTATCTATCTACCCCCAGCATGTGTATCTATCCCCATACACCCTTCTCTATCTATCTATCTATCTATCTACCCCCATACACCCTTCTCTATCTATCTATCTATCTACCCCCATACACCCTTCTCTATCTATCTATCTATCTATCTACCCCCATACACCCTTCTCTATCTATCTATCTATCTATCTATCTATCTATCCCCATACACCCTTCTCTATCTATCTATCTATCTATATATCTATCTATCTATCCCCATACACCGTTCTCTATCTATCTATCTATCTATCTATCTATCTATCTATCTATCCCCATACACCCTTCTCTATCTATCTATCTATCTATCTACCCCCATACACCCTTCTCTATCTATCTATCTATCTATCTATCTATCCCCATACACCCTTCTCTATCTATCTATCTATCTATATATCTATCTATCTATCCCCATACACCCTTCTCTATCTATCTATCTATCTATCTATCTATCTATCTATCTATCTACCCCCATACACCCTTCTCTATCTATCTATCTATCTATCTATCTATCTATCCCCATACACCCTTCTCTATCTATCTATCTATCTATATATCTATCTATCTATCCCCATACACCCTTCTCTATCTATCTATCTATCTATCTATATATCTATCTATCTACCCCCATCCACGCTTCTCTATCTATCTATCTATCTACCCCCATCCACCCTTCTCTATCTATCTATCTATCTACCCCCATCCACCCTTCTCTATCTATCTATCTATCCCCATCCACACTTCTCTATCTATCTATCTATCCCCATCCACCCTTCTCTATCTATCTATCTACCCCATACACCCTTCTCTATCTATCTATCTACCCCCATCCACCCTTCTCTATCTATCTATCTATCTATCCCGCATCCACCCTTCTCTATCTATCTATCTACCCCCATCCCACGCTTCTCTATCTATCTATCTATCTACCCCCATCCACCCTTCTCTATCTATCAATCTACCCCATCCACCCTTCTCTATCTATCTATCTATCTACCCCCATCCACCCTTCTCTATCTATCTATCTATCTATCTATCTATCTATCCCCATCCACCCTTCTCTATCTATCTATCTATCCCCATACACCCTTCTCTTATCTATCTATCTATCTATCTATCTATCTATCTACCCCCATACACCCTTCTCTATCTATCTATCTATCTACCCCCATACACCCTTCTCTATCTATCTATCTATCTATCTACCCCCATACACCCTTCTCTATCTATCTATCTATCTATCTATCTATCCCCATACACCCTTCTCTATCTATCTATCTATCTATATATCTATCTATCTATCCCCATACAACCCTTCTCTATCTATCTATCTATCTATCTATCTATCTATCTATCTATCTACATACACCCCTTCTCTATCTATCTATCTATCTATCTATCTATCTATCCCCATACACCCTTCTCTATCTATCTATCCCATACACCCTTCTCTATCTATCTATCTATCCCCATACACCCTTCTCTATCCATCTATCTATCCCCATACACCCTTCTCTATCTATCTATCCATCTATCTATCCCCATACACCCTTCTCTATCTATCTATCTATCTACCCCCATACGCCCTTCTCTATCTATCTATCTACCCCCATACACCCTTCTCTATCTATCTATCTACCCCCATACACCCGTCTCTATCTATCTATCTATCTACCCCCATACACCCTTCTCTATCTATCTATCTATCTACCCCCATACACCCTTCTCTATCTATCTATCTATCTATCTATCTATCCCCATACACCCCCTCTATCTATTTATCTATCCCCATACACCCTTCTCTATCTATCTATCCCCATACACCCCCTCTATCTATCTATCTATCTATCTATCCCCATACACCCTTCTCTATCTATCTATCTATCTATCTACCCCCATACACCCTTCTCTATCTATCTATCCCCATACACCCTTCTCTATCTATCTATCTATCTACCCCCATACACCCTTCTCTATCTATCTATCTATCCCCATCCACCCTTCTCTATCTATCGATCTATCTATCTATCCCCATCCACCCTTCTCTATCTATCGATCTATCTATCTATCCCCATCCACCCTTCTCTATCGATCTATCTATCCCCATCCACCCTTCTCTATCTATCTATCTATCTACCCCCATACACCCTTCTCTATCTATCTATCTACCCCCATACACCCTTCTCTATCTATCTATCTATCTACCCCCATACACCCTTCTCTATCTATCTATCTATCTATCTACCCCCATACACCCTTCTCTATCTATCTATCTATCTATCTATCTATCTATCCCCATACACCCTTCTCTATCTATCTATCTATCTATATATCTATCTATCTATCCCCATACACCCTTCTCTATCTATCTATCTATCTATCTATCTATCTATCCCTCCTATCCCATACACCCTTCTCTATCTATCTATCTATCTATCTATCTATCTATCTA
>NC_088702.1:12232535-12260035 GCF_028017835.1 Emys orbicularis
TTAACTCTCCAGCTTGGGCTGTCTTACAAAGCTTTCCCAGAGACTGGCAGCCAGCCCCTCCAGGCACTGTGATCACTCAGCCATCAGCATGTGGAGACTCACCCCAAGATCAATTGCGTGAATGCTCCCTGAGCCACTCCCGAATCACACAGAGAGAGGCACCAACAAATCACCCCAGCCCCCAGCCTTGCACCCCAGAAAGGTACCATCTTCCATGGCTCAAGACTCCCTTGCACAGGACAAGCTCATTAATTAGTTTGTCTCTTTGTCAAAGGAGAGTGGATGTGCAACAGCCCTTGTTAACCTGCGCTGAGATTCCCCAAGCAGTTGAACCCAAAACACCCTGAGGCTGAGGAAAGGGGGCTATAGCACAGGGGTGTTGCAGTAGGGAGCAGGGGAGGTTCATGCAATGGGGCTGGGGCTGCAATGGGAAGCACGGGTCATGCAATGGGGCCGGGCTGTTGCAGTGGGGAGCAGGGGTTGCAGTGGGGCAAGGGGGAGTCATGCAATGGGCCCAGGTGTTGCAATGGGGGGGAGGGGAGTCATGCAATGGGGCCGGGGTGTTGCAGAGGGAGCTGGGGTTGCAGTGGAGGGAGGGAAGTCATGCAATGGGGCCATGGTGTTGCAAAAGGAGCTGGGGTTGCAGTGGGGCAAGAGGGGAATTATAAATGGGGCTGGGGGCTGCAGTGGGGGGGAGGGGAGTCATGCCATGGGGCCGGGGGTTGCAGTGGGGACCAGGAGTTGCAGTGGGGGGAGGGGGAGCCATGCAGTGGGGAGCAGGGGGGGTTATAGAGGAGCGAGGGGGAGTCATGCCATGGGGCGGGGGGTTGCAATAGGGCGAAGGGGAGTCATGCCATGGGGCGGGGGGTTGCAATGGGGGGAGGGGGAGTCATGCCATGGGGCGAGGGGTTGCAATGGGGCCGGTCCCCCCCGCTCACCTGGAGGTGAAGACCTTGGAGCAGCTGACGAAGGGGCTCAGGTCGCACATGGCCCGGTACCCGGGGGCCCGCTCCCGCGAGCTCTCCACGTGCAGCGCGTACACGGAGAGCGCCAGCCCCAGCGCGCACAGCACGAGCCGCAGCGCCCGCTCCCACCCCGGCGCCGCCATCGCCTGCTGCCACCGCGCGCCGGGCACGGGCTCGTCCCCACTGGCCCGCGCATCTGCCAATCAGCAAACGGCTCCGGCCCATTGGCTGCCATTTCAGGAGGTGGGGCGGGGGAAGCAAGGGATTCTGAGACTTGTAGTTTTATGTACCCAGTGGCGGAGAAGGGGGAGCTATGGCGCTTATGGGGGGGGTCTAGTGGTTGGACCAGAGCCCTGGGGTAGCAGGGGGCTCCGGGGGCTATTTAAAGTGGCGGGGCTCCAGCTGCCTCTGCTGCCTCGGTCCTCTAAATAGCCGCGAGAGACCCGCAGCTTCCCCAGGGCTCCGGCAGCTATTTAAAGGGCCAGGGTGGTAGAACTAGGGGGGCCCCTGCCCTACCTGCAGCCAGCCCCTGCTGCACCCCCTGCCCTGCCTCCAGCCCCGCACCCCCTGCCCTGCCCCCACCAGCCCCTGCCTGCCTCCAGCCCCGCACCCCCTGCCCCCACCAGCCCCTGTCTCCATCCAGACCCGCACCCCCTGCCCACAGCCAGCCCCTGCTGCACCCCCTGCCCTGCCTCCAGCCCCGCACCCCCTGCCCTGCCCGCAGCCAGCCCCTGTCTCCAGTCAGCCCCACACCCCTTGCCCTGCCTCCAGGCAGACCCTACCTCCAGTCAGCCCCACACCCCTTGCCCTGCCTCCAGGCAGACCCTACCTCCAGTCAGCCCCACACCCCTTGCCCTGCCTCCAGGCAGACCCTACCTCCAGTCAGCCCCTGCCCTGCACCTGCCCTGCCTCCAGCTAGCAATGTATGTAATATATAATTTTGATTTTATTTATATAGTTATGGACAGTAAATAATACATGGAAGAAATGAAAGGGGGTTTTTAACGTGTTTTTTTTAAATCATCCCTGTCGGGGCCCCGCCTAAAATGTTCAAATTGGGCCCCGCACTTCCTAAAGTCAGCCCTGCATACAGTAATGACAAAGTTCTTGGTTCAGGCTTGTAGCAGTGATAGAATAAACTGCAGGTTCAAATCAAGTCTCTGGAGTACATCCACAGCTGGGATGGGTCATTCAGTCCTTTGTATAGAGCTTCCTTTTTTAGCAAAGTCCCTCCAGAGGTATGAAGCAGGATTGAAGACAAGATGGAGACGAGGCATCAGCCTTTTATAGTCTCTTGCCGTGTGGTCTTTGCTTTCTTTGTCCCAAGGACACTCTATCCAGCATGTGGCATAGAAAAACCTTAGAGTTCTGTCCATAAGCAGGTCCCTGCATGCCTTGCTGAGTCACAAGGTGTATCCACCTTCTCTCAATGGGTCAATTGTATAGCTCATGTTCCTTAGTGGGCCATCAAGCAGGCTAGGCAGAACTAACAGCAACTTGTCTGGGGTGTTCCCCGGAAGCATAGCACAAGTTTGAAATACAGACACTATAGAGCCAATATTCATAACGTCAACTACAAAACTGATACACATATACAAATAGCATAATTATAATCAGCCAATCAGAACCTCTCCATAGACCCCTTCCACGACAACCTTTATACAATATTGGCTGCAAATATATAACAGTGGTCGCAACGGTGATCTATACAGTTACAGATTATGTCAATAGCGTCACAGGAGGTGACACGGCATCAGTGAGACTGATATTGGAATACTGCATCCAGTTTTGGTGTCCACCTTTGAAAAAGATGTTGTGAAATTGGAGCTGGGGCAGCAAAGAGCCACCAAATGTTCTGAGGGCTGGAGAAAAATGCCTTCTAGTGAGCGATTGAAAGAGCTCAACCTGTTTAGCTTATCAAAAGAAGATTGAAAGGTGACTTCATTGAAGTGTTGAAGTGCCTTAATGAGAGAAAAGATTGGGTATTAAAGGGCTCTTTAATCGAGCAGAGAAAGGCAGAACAAGACCCAGTGGCTGGAAGGTGAAAAGAGACAAATTAAGAGAATTTTTTTCACTTCAAGGTCCCAGAAACACAGACAAGGTTTTCATCTCAAGGCCAAAAGACCAAAAACATCAAGACACTTGATCACGCCCTTACAAATAAAGCACAAATATTCAACAGCGAGAATGATTCACCACAGGAACAAGCTACCAAGGAAAGTGGTGGATTCTCCATCTCTTGATGTCATTTAATGAAGACTAGATGCCTTTCTGGAATGTGTTTGCCCCCAAAGTAGCTATTGTGTCATACAGGAGGCCTGTGCCATGCAGGGGGTCAGATTAGATGCTCTAATGGTCTCTTCTGGCCATCAAGTCTACTAATTTCTGAAAAACTGAGTGTAGCATTGGGAGCAGCGTCTGAGGTTTTACTGTCTAGCCGGCTTGCTTCCTAGAATGAACACTCCTTGAGTGGGGTGATCCACAGGGAGTAGCTCAAACCTCCAAAGTGCCTGGCCAGGGGCAGGACATTAGCACCGCAAGGGAGGGGCATGGCAGTGACATCACAAAGGCCTTTTGCAGGACCTCAGACTATTGGTCAAAGGTGGTGACCTCACAGAGAGATGCTGACATCAGCCAGGCAGGACAGAGGCGAGTGGCCCGGGAAACCTCAGAGACTCCTGTGGCTTTGCTTCAGCAAGTCTCTGTCTCGAGGTCTCTCTTTGAGGACTGAGAGAACATTCGGGTTCACGTACGTGAGCGGCAGGAGGAACCTCTGTCGAGTTTTCTCCTTCCCTTTTTGTGATTGTACTAGAAAGCAGACGTCCCTGTTTAGAAGGTAAGAGCCTCCTCGAGGTTGGAAATCTCTTCAGTCTGATCCATCTGGTGACAGTTGAATTCTAGGCATGGAAAACACCAGCTTAAGGAGGCAGAATTTGATTCCGCACCTGGGATTTTGTCCCTTAGAATCACTGGGGACATTGGGGTTTGTCCTTTTGGTTTCACCTTTTCCGCCATCCCTCCCTCCTTTCTTTTCTTCTCTTGCTTCTTTTGTCCTTTCCCCTGTTCCCCTCCCAACACCAGGGTGTGTGTGTTTGTGTGTCGTGGGGGAGTGCTCTGCAGCTCCCACTGGGGGAGGTCCACCCAAAAATGTGGGGCTGAAATAGTGCTCCGGCAGTGATCCCCACCAGTAGCGTAGCTAGGGGCGGTGCAGGGGAAGCAGCCAGTTCCCCTTAGCACATTTTCCAAAAGCGGCGCCTTAGTTAGGGGTTACCATGGCGCCAGCAGGCGGGGCCCACGCTCCGCTCTGAAGCTTGGCCTGCCCTGACCTCCTGCACGCAAAGGGGGGGCAGCACGGCCGGAGGAGCCATGGGGGGGGCAGCACGGCCGGAGGAGCCATGGGGGGGCGCCACGGCCGGAGGAGCCATGGGGGGGGGCAGCACGGCCGGAGGAGCCATGGGGGGGGGCAGTGGGGGCGCAACGGCACTGCCGGAAGAACCATGAGGGGGGGCCGTGGGGGCGGAACAGCACGGCCGGAGGAGCCATGGGGGGCCGTGGGGGCGGCACGGCCGGAGGAGCCATGGTGGGGGCCGGCACGGCCGGAGGAGCTAGGGGGGGCTCAGCATGGCAGCCCGCAGCGCGGCCGGAGGAGCCATGGGGGGCCGCGGGGGCGGAACGGCACGGCCGGAGGAGCCATGGGAGGCCACGGGGGCGGCACGGCACAGCCGGAGGAGCCATGGGGGGCCGCGGGGGCGGAACGGCACAGCCGGAGGAGCCATGGGAGGCCGCGGGGGCGGCACGGCACAGCCGGAGGAGCCATGGGGTGGGTCCGGCATGGCCGGAGGAGCTGGGGGGGCGCAGCATGGCAGCCCACAGCGCGGCCGGAATAGCCATGGGGGGCCGCGGGGGCGGCACGGCACAGCCGGAGGAGCCATGGGGGGCCATGGGGACGGAACGGCACAACCGGAGGAGCCATGGGGGACCGCGGGAGCGGCACTGCACGGCCGGAGGAGCCATGAGAGAGGGCCGCGATGGCGGAACGGCATGCCCGGAGGAGCCATAGGAGGCCGCGGGGGTGGAACGGCACGGCCGGAGGAGCCATGGGGGGGGGGCTGCGGGGCGGAACGGCACGGCCGGAGGAGCCATGGGAGGCCGCGGGGGCGGCACGACACAGCTGGAGGAGCTATGGGGGGGGGGGCCGGCACGGCCGGAGGAGCTAGAGGGGGCGCAGCATGGCAGCCCGCAGCGCGGCCGGAGTAGCCATGGGGGGCCGCGGGGGCGGAACGGCACGGCCGGAGGAGCCATAGGAGGCCGCGGGAGCGGCACTGCACGGCCGGAGTAGCCATGGGGGGCCGCGGGGGCGGAACGGCACGGCCGTAGGAGCCATAGGAGGCCGCGGGGGCGGCACTCCACGGCCGGAGGAGCCATAGGAGGCCGCGGGGGCGGAACGGCACGGCCGGAGGAGCCATGGGGGGGGCCGGCACAGCCGGAGGAGCTAGGGGGGGGCGCAGCATGGCATCCCGCAGCGCAGACGGAGGAGCCACAGGGGGGCCACGGCGGCAGCATGGCACGGCCGGAGGAGCCATGGGGGGCCGCGGGGACGGAACGGCACAGCCGGAGGAGCCATGGGGGGGGCCGGCGCGGCCAGAGGAGCGAGGGGGGGCGCAGCATGGCAGCCCGCAGCGCAGACGGAGGAGCCACAGGGGGGCTACGGCGGCAGCATGGAACGGCCGGAGGAGCCCTGGGGGGGGGGGGCGCGGCGCGGCACACCCGGAGGAGCCAGCCAAGGGGGGGGGCGCGGAGCGGCCGTAGGAGGAGCCAAGGGGGGCGTGGCCAGAGGAGGAGCCAAGGGGGGGCGCCTTTTTAATGTTTGCTCCCCCTGCTCTTAGAACCTGGCTATGCCACTGATCCCCACCAGTGACCTGGGCTATCCTTTGGGCTCTCTGGTGAGAACCCTCAGCCTCCCGTCCTCAGCCTCTACCCTGACTGCCTGAGCAGGGGGTTATTGACAAGGAGGAGACTCAGGTTCTTGTTCTCTTTTAAGACCAAGTAAATAAGTCATAAGCAGTTCTAGGTTTGATGAATTTTGCTGCTTCTCTGCATTAATTGTCTCTGAGCAGCTCATGATTCTCTCTAACATTGCAGTTCTCCTCAAATACTTGCTGAATAATTACTGTGCACTGTTGTTGGTCTGGAACTCATCTGAGAGCCCTTTATTCAGGTCCTTCAATGTATGAAATTCAAGATCCGATGGTTAGTTTGAAAATCAGGGCTCTTGGGTCCTATTCCCAACTCTGCCACTGACTGGCTGTGTGACCTAAGACAAGTCAATTCTCTTTTCTCAGCCTTAGCTTCTCCCTCTTTCAAGTAGGGATAATAATGATCTGCTCCTACCTACCTCACGGTGGGTGGAGGATGGGGATCCATTGGAGAGTGTCACTAGGAGGAGTGCATAATATGAGGTGTCCTATCACGTTTACTCAGATCAGATTGTGACATAATAGAATAGCTGAAATATTCTATTTTATTTGTATTTTTTTATTTTGAAATTGATAAGAGCAGCAACTACTTAGCTCAGACTCAGGCTTCTTATCTAATTTTCGAGATCTAAGGGTCTCCTCTTGGTGTGCGAGGAGACAATTTAACACACTGTGACAAACAGGAGATGCTTTTGTTTTGCAACAAAATATTTTTGCAAAGAACTTTCATCCCACTTGTTATGAGTTCAAGAAACAAACTGGTTTAGTCTGAATGGGATTTTCTGACAGAAACGGTTCAATGAAATTTCCCCATCATCTCGATTTCTGGGCTCTATCCCTGCCCAGGGGTGAAAGGAACTTAAAGGATTTACCGTTATGCCGGAGTCCTGAGCGGGGGTGTGGCCTCAACCATAAGAGGCGGGGCCTTTCAAGATTTAAAGGCCCAGGGGCTCCGGCTGTGGCTGGGAGTCCCAGGGCCTTTAAATCACCCCGGAGCTACCAGCTGCAGAGGCGGCTGGGAGCCCCGGGGCTCAGGGGCGAATTAAAGGGCCCAGGGCTCCTGCCACCGCGGAGCTCTGGGCCCTTTAAATCACCGCGGGAGCCCGGCTGCCGGAGCTCCGGCAGCGCTTTAAAGGGCCCGGGGCTCCCCGCAGTGGCAGGAGCTCCAGCCCTTTAAATCACCGCGGGAGCCCGGCTGCCGGAGCTCCGGGCCCTTTAAATCCCCGCCCAAGCCTGACTGCCGGAGCTCCGGCGGCGCTTTAAAGGGCCCGGGGCTCCCCGCAGCGGCAGGAGCACCGGTCCTTTAAATCACCGTGGGAGCTCGGCTGCCGGAGCTCCAGTGGGGATTTAAAGGGCCCGGGGCTCCCCACAGCAGCCGGAGGGAAATGTGGTCTAGATGTAATCAGTGGAATGGGAGTGCAGAGCTGGTTGAAAGCCCAGACTCCAAGAGCCCTTCTCCATGTCTGGCTGTCCAACGGAGAGGGTGTACCTACTGGGTCCGGCAGGGATCAGTCCGGGGGCCGGTACTATTCAATATTTTCCTTAAGGATTTGGAAAATGGAGTGGAGAGCATGCTTCTACAATTTGCAGATGACACCAAGCACTTTGGAGCACAGGATTGGAATTCAAAACACCCTTAACAAATTGGAGACTTGGTCTTTTTGAGCCAAAGTCCATGGCTGGGCCCCTCTCTATAGACTGGGCTGAAGTGAAACCCCAGAGCCAAACCCTCCTCCTCCTGGGCAGTGCGCTCCGACTTTGAATGGGCAGATGCTGCTTAGCGCTGTCAGAGCAGCTTTTGCTGGGGGCTTCTCCCAGCACTTTCCAATAGTGGGAAAGTATGAAATCCCCATTTGACTGCTGGGGACAGAGCCAGAGAGGGGGGAACAACTTACCCAGAGTCCCACAGGGAAAGGAAAACACCCAGCAGTGGAACCAACAGGAAACCCAGCAATGGAACTCAGGAGTCCTGACTCACAATCCCCTGGTCCAGTCACTCCAGCGGAGCACACTCCCTCTCAAAGGCAGGGGGAGTGGACATGGGGGCCTGGTTGTAATTGCCAGCTGTGGGAGGGAGCGTGCAGCAGTGGTTAGCGAAGGGGCCTGGAAAGAAGGCCTGCTGGGTCCCATCCATACTTCTGACACTTGGTGTGACCCTGAGCCAGTAGCTTCCCCTCCCAGGCCTGTTTCTCATCAGTGGGGTTGGGGTCGCAGTCCCGACAGCCCAGGGGGGTCGGGAGGCTCCAGGAAGGTGTGTAAAGTGTTGGGATGTCGGAATTCCGGATGCGCTGTCACCACCCCACTAGGGCGGTGTTCTGCACCCCCTGCTGCTGGCCGAGTTTCTCCGTCCCTTGACAATAAGACAGACTCTTGTTTTCACAGCCAGCCGATCGCCCCGTGCCATCACCCTGCCTGCTTCCTGGGCAGGGTAACTCCTCAGCTCACCACCACCCTCTCCAGCCTGCCTTGGGCTTGGAGAGTGAGGAGAAGGGCGAGGGACGACCCTGAACATCCTCCATCCATCGCTCCGTCACCAGAGCAAGTGAGTGGCATTAGGGTTCCTCGGGGGCATCCCCTGTCTGTCTGGGGAGAGGCAGAAAGAGGGGGAGAGAATCTCTCCCAAAGGAGATTGGATTTGCAAACAGCCCCCAGGAGCCCCTCGCTCTCAGACCGGGAAGGGGCTTCTCCAGAGCCGTCTCCAGTGTGTTTGGCAAGGTCCCAGCAATGGGGCTCCCAGCCCTTCCCTTGTGGGAGACTGTTCCCCAGGCTGAGTCTGTGAGCTGGGCCAGACCCAGTGAGCTGCTGAGCATGGAAATCAATGAGAACTGAGGGGGCCCTGGCCTTGCTATGCCTAGGGACTTTGAAGTGGGGAATGGTTTCCCAGGAGAAGTCCGGACTCCTGGGTTCAGGGCCGGCTTTAGCAAGTGCGGGGCCCGATTCCTGGGGCGGCACTTCGGATTGCCGGCTGGGGGAGGTGGCCCCGCGGGGCTGCCGCGCTCCGGATGGCGCTCTGGCCAGGAATGCAGGGCCATGGGGCTTGCTGCGGTCCGGCCAACGGTCCGGCCGGGGTCGTGGAGCTGCAGGGCTGCTGCGGTCCGGCTGGGGCTGCGGGGCCGCGGGGCTGGCCGGAGCTGGAGCCAGGGTCGCAGGGCCGTGGGGCAGCCACGCTCTGGCCGGAGCTCCAGCCGGGGTCGTGGAGCTGCCGGGGTCACGGGGTCACGGGGTCACAGGGCTGCCACGCTCCGGCCTGGGTTGCGGGGCCACGGAGCTGCCACGCTCCGCCGGAGCTCCAGCCGGGAGAGCGGGGCCGCGGGGCTGCCGCGCTCCGGCCGGAGCTCTGGCCAGGGGAGTGGGGCTCCTGAAGACGACTGCCGCTGGAGTGAGTGCGCGGGGCCTTCTTATGCACGGGGCCCGATTCTGGGGAATCGGGCGAATCAACCTAAAGCCGGCCCTGCCTGGGTTCTGTTCCTTCTCTAGCCTGGGCGGGAGGTGGGGGTGTGTGAGTGTGGTCTGGGGTCGCAGGAGGGAGCTGCTTGTCCAAAGTGACCAGTTTCTTTGTGACTGACCCCAGTGTTCGAAAAGGACGAGACTCCCCAGTTCTTGCAGCCCCAGGGATGACGAGGGGGAGCGTTGAGGGGGAGCAGATCATGCAATGAACTCCTGCCAGTGGGGGTAGCTTGCCCTCCCTGCACCCCCGTGGGGGGAGCAGGAGCTGCTCTGGCTGGGGCAGGGATGGGGAGGGAGCAAACAGGCTGGTTAGTGAGAGGCTGCCTTGACCCCAGACTCACGCCTGCTCCCCGCTGGGTTCCAGGATGGCCAGGCTCCTGAGGATGTTCAGGAAGAAGGCTCTGCAGGTGGCCCCAGAGCCTGAGGGAAGCAGCCACCATCTTCCCCAGGAGCGAAGCGGCCCCTCCGTCCCCGCTGGCGGGGAAGAAGCTCCCGGCCGCGCCAGGAGGTGGAAGCGCCCAGCCTTCTGGCGGAGGAAACCCACTCCCGGCGCAGGCGCCGAGGTGGGAGCATCACCTCCCAGGCCAAAATGGAGCTGGGCCAGGCTGCGGCTGGGCAGGCAGGACCCAGCCCAGGGGCGGAACCGGGCAGGGTGGCTCTGGGGCTTGTTGTTGTGTGGGCAGCAGCGGCCCCAGGAGCCCAGCCCCAACTTCCAGCAGGGGGCATCGCCCTGCTCGGTCAGTGAGGACCTTCCAGCCTCCCCAGGGCAGGAGGTGGAGGATCCCTCTGCCAGCCCCAGCAGCTCGGGCCGCTCCCCATCCGACAGCAGCAGCGCCTGCGACTCGGACAGCACCCTGGCCGACGGACGCTTCTGCTTTCTTCCAGGTGAGGAGCCAGGCTGGGCTCAGGGAGGGGTGAGGAGGGGGCTGTGAACACCCTGGGCCCAGGCCCTCGAGCAGTGCTATGGGGGTGGGTCTCCAGCCCAGGTGTCTGCCCTGAGCCATGTGAACCCCACGGACACTAGATGCTGCCACTTTGGTCCTTGGTGCTCCATTGGGCGGGGGTAGGGGGGAGGCACCTCCAAGGGAGTCCAGGACAGTGGGGAGGGGCTCTTTGCTATGGGCTCCTGAAGGAGTTGGGGGCTGATGCCATCACTGAGGGGGGGAGTGTGGGGCCCAATCTGCCCTATGTCCCGGAGGTGGGAAGGGGACACATTGTCCCACCATGCCCCTGTCCTTCCCCCGAGTGGCAGCAGGAGTCACCCTGTCCCCTTCTCTCCCTGGTGCAGCGTCCGCCAGGGACTCCGAGGACGAGGAGGAGGAAGAAGAAGGGGTAGACTTGGTAACAGAGGAGGCTGCTCTCATGAACATCCGAGAGCAGCTCCATGCCCGAGAAAAGGTACAAACGTTTCCCAGCTGTGCTGGAACTGAGATTGTCCTGCTCCTTCCCAGCATCCTGACCCCCTGCAGAAGGTCTTGGCCCTAATGGGGACCTTTCTCCTTCATGATCTGGGACCCCCAAGATGGGGGTGTTTGTCACACACCAGCCGGGGTCTCCTCCCCCCACAGGCACTGTCCCAGTTCCTGACCCTGATTGGGGAGGAGTCGTGGGTGATTTGAACAATAGGCAGGTCCCCACTATCCCCCATTCAGGCCTAAGTCCTGCAGCTGGTGTGGCTGGGGCAGGGAGGTCCCTGGCTAACTGGCTCTCTCTCCCCTAACCCCACTCCTGGTGGGTGCAGGACGAGGCGCAGCAGCTCGAGTTCCTGCACGCCATCTACCCCGCGTGCCTCGCTGCCCAGGAGAGAGGGGACTACACATTGGAGCCACACTGCTCGAAGGCGGCTGTGGCGGAGAGGATTGTGGTGAGTGAGACATGGCGCCCGGGAGCTGGAGGGTGGACAGAGATATGGGAGGGGCAGGGGTCTCCCCGGGCCGATGGTTGGGGGATGGCTGGTGCTGGAGGGCAGCTGAGGGCAGGGGTTGCTGGGGCTGAAGATTGGGGAGAGGAGACGGGAGAACTAGTGGGCAGGAATCGGAGGAGCGGGAGGCAGCTGGGGGGATCCTGCTGGCTGTGTAATCTCCTCCTTGGGGAGTGTCAGTGAGGCCCGAATCTCACACGCTCCTTTGTCTCCTTTGCGTCTCACAGGAGCTCATTGAGGAGCTTCCTCCTGACTCTCCACCTGGCGCCGTCCTGGCCAACTCCCTCTTTGCTGTGGCCAACCTCAGGTACCGAGACCCTCCCGCCCGGTTCCCCTAACCCCGGTGCTGCTCACGCCCGTGGCTGGGAGTCACTGCCCCTCCCACTCCCAGGTCACCTCCCAAGGGTGGCTCCTCTGGCAGAGGTGGGGGGAAGGGTCACTCCCTCTCCTGGCTGCTCTGTTCTTTTCACTCCAGTCACATTGCAATGGCTTTGGGGAGAGGCTGTCTCCCAGGATCAGATACAGGAGGGGCAGCAGGGTCCAGGGAACAGGCGCCATTCCTGCCCTGCCACTGTCGGTCTGGGAAACCTTCGCCATATCATTCCCTGGCTCGGTGCTTCAGTTTCCATTCTCGCCAGCCTCCGCCTATTTCCCTACAGTTTCACGTCCGTGTCGGTGCCAGTCCCACCCCCGCACTGCACAGTCTAATACCGGCCCCTCTCTCTTGCCAGCACCATGACACCTGCCCTGGAGCCGGAGCTGGAGACCCACCTCCTCCAAGCCGCCCTGCACGCAGTCTTCACCCTGGGCACGCAGAATGACACCACCCAAGTCCAGGTAGATCAGCCAGCTGTTATCCTGCCCGAATCCTTGCTAATTGCCTGCAGTGGGATGTGAATGAGAGAGGCCAGGATATGTGTTTGGGGGTCTCACCAGTGCTTCCCAGAGACCCCCCTCTTCCCATCCTGTGGCAGGTGTAGCCCCAGTTTCCCTAACTCTGACCCATGGCTCTCCCTTGCTTTGCAGGATCTGCATAGGGTCATACCAGGCCTTCTGGACGCCATGCTGGGGAACCTGCTGGCAAAGACCCCAGACACTGACAAGCTCCACTACATCTTGGAGGTGAGCCCGATGAGAGGGGTGGGGGCAATTTTACCTTAACTCTTAGATCCATTTTCCAGTCTGTCCTCCTAGCTGGGCCCCCAGTGGCCGTCCTTGGTCAGGGCAGTCAATGCAATGCAGGGTCAGGCCCTTCCTCCTTGAAGGACAGAGGAAGGAGCTGGGACTTCACCCAGAGCTCTGCCTGCTTGTGTTGAGCACTAACCACAGGGCCCCCGACTGGCTTGGGGAGTGAGAGTCTGAACCCCTCCTGGGAGATCCAGAAGATGGTCCTCAGAGAAGAGCCACAGCCTCGTTCCTAGAGAAACAGGAGGGCCCCAGAGAATTAGCCCTTGTCTCTGACAGCCCCCGAGATTCCTGGGGGGATTGTGCTCACACTCAGTCCCTTCACCCAGCCAAGCACTTGAGAGCCAGGGAGGGGGGAGGGGTCTGTCTCCTTCCTGGGGAGCTGTTCAGGAATCAGGAGTTCAGGGAGGATGGGACCAGCCCCGACACCGAGCATTGTCCCAATCTAGAGAGACAATGACAAGCTGTGACCTGCAGGATACAAGCATCGTCCTGGGGGCAAGGGTCCCCTTCTAAAGCTCTGCGGTCAATGAATCAGATATTCCACCCCCACCGCATGCAATGTTTCAGCCCCCTTGGGATGGGGGGGGGGGCCATTAGCACTACACATGCACCCCCCCATCAATCCTGAGCTGCCTCCTTTCCCCACAGCACATTAACTACTGGACCGTGTCCAGGGTGCCACAAGAGAGAGCCAGGGCCATCAGGAGCAGCGCGGCCCTGCTCACGTCCGTCATCTCCCTCCCTGACTTTGACGTAAGTGGCCTCTGAGCCCAGCTTCCTGACTCCAGGCGTAGGGGGGCTGGCTCCAACGGGCTGGAGGATCTGCTGCTGCAGGGGCTGTGGGCTAGGAGTGTTCCTCTTGGGGAGGCAGAGTCAGAGCAGAGAATGAGCCTGGCTTGAGTCAAGTTCTTCTTGTCCTGGTTAAGTGGCGACTCTCGCTTTTAAGGGGAGCATGCTCCAGGTTCTTGCCTTCCTGTCATCCTGGAGCAGCTGGGGAAGCAAATCCTCATGGAGGGCCCTGCCCACATCCCTGTTCTCCGGGCTCCCTTGCGGGCAGAGAGAATTAAGGATCCAGCTCTAGCTCCTATCCTCTAGCCTCTCCTGCAGAGGGGCTGAGGGGAAGGAGAGTCCTGGCCCGGGCGGGACTGGGAGCTGACAGGAAAATGCTGATGGAGTCCCCTCTCCCTCTCCCTTCCATTAGAACTCAGCCGAATTCCCCAGGATGGGTCACCACGTGGCACAGCTGGCTCTGTTCGTCGGTGACCCAGACGAGGACATCAGCCGGCAGGCCAGGGAGGGGGTTTACCGGCTCTACCAGCTCCTGCTGCGCCAGAGGGGTAAGGAACCCGGCTGGGAACTGGCACCCGCTAGACGAGTGAGACTGGGACCCCAGCCAATTTCTCTCCGAGTGACCCCGGCTGGCGGATAAGTCTCTCTCTATCTCTTTCTGTGTTCTACACCACCCCCGCAGTTCTGTTGGGCTCTGCCCACTGTGCAGCCACCAATGGGATTGGAAGGACACAAGCCCTGCAACCCGAATGACAAATGTGTGTGTGTCTCTCTCTTTCCCAGACCTGAACATCCATGAGGTCGAAGACCTTTGGTGCTGGGACTGGCACCAGGACAGCAGGCTCCTCGGCTATAAGAACACAGCCAGGGTGGGGGAGGTAAGGACACTCTGCCAGGGCATGGCACAGCTCTGCAGGGCGGGTGGCTGCCTCCTGGAGCCATGTGACGGAGTTGCCGTTCTAGGCCAGGATTTGGAGCCTGGTTCGGGGCAATCTGCTGAAGCCTCACATCTGGTTGGTTTCAGGTTTTTTCCAAATTTTTCTCGGAGGGGCAGAGAAGATTCTTCCTGCAGACAGCAGTGCTGGCCATGCACGACCCCCTGCTGCGTGTCAGCCAGGCTGGGCTGCTCCTTACTTACTCCCTCCTGGGGCAAGCCCAGCAGCTGATGGGGAACAAGGTGAGCAGCTGCATTAGACTCAGGAGATTGGGGCGGGGCCCAGGCCTCATTCCCATCCTCTGGCCATTCGCCGGCCTGGCAGCAAGGCGACTGGTGGGGAATGAGAGTGAGAGCAGGTGCTCCTGGGAAGGGAGATGAATTCACCTCCATGAGCAGGAGGGAGCCAGCTTGTCCCCGGAGCAGCTCCAGCCCAGCTCTTTAGCAAGTCTAATGAATGACAAGCATTGCCTCAGCACGGACTTCTGTTCTTGGGAAGGGCAGAAGAGTCCTCTATGTGCCCTCTGCGAGCCTCTCCTGTCACCCGTGCCACCGCCCAGAGTTGTTCCCATCACTGGCAGCCTGGGAGGCCAAGGACTGAGGGGTGATGGCGATTGACCGGGCAGTTCTGAGGCACATGGGCGGGGAAAACTCGTCCTGCTGCTGGCAGGGCTGGACTCGCTCTAGAGAGAACGGGAGGATTCACTTAGCAGGGGCTGCTGATCTGCCCCATTCACCAGGGCTGCCATTCTGCGGCTTCAGCATCAGTGGCTGGGATGACTTGGGGAAAGGTCTCAAGGTCCCCACATCCCACTTCACTGCTGCCAGAATCCCTCCACCCCCCCCCCGCTAGAGCCCCCTCCCTGCCCAACCTGGGTGGGTGTTGAGGAGAGGGGTCAGAGAACTTGAGCTGTGGATTGGAGGTGGAACAGCTGTCAGGGGCACTGGGTGGGAGGTGGCAGGAGCTCCCCCTACAAGGAGGTTGTTGGCACTGGAGGTCTCTAGAAAGGACAACAAGACTCCATTCTGGGTGTCAGGAGGGGGACTCCATCCCTCAGAGGTGCGCGGGTGCTGGGTGGAATTGCTGCTGGTCCCAGGTGCCCTTAATTCCCCCTGATTCCACGGGGGCGTCTGAGTCTCTGACAGGTCCTCGTTCCCTTGCAGCAGGAGGACGTCACGGCCAACATAATGAACCAACTTCACATCATCCGGCACTTGCGCCAAGTGCCGGAGGCGCTGCAGGAGTTCTGCCTCCAAGGCCACCAGCAACTCCTCCTCCCTCTAAACGGGGAGTGTAGTGAGACTGAGCGGCCTCCCGCCGAGCAGGAGAGCGAGGGCCCCTCTACACGCCCCTTGGAGGGCGGAGACTATATCGCCCCATCCCCCTCGCCTGTTGGCTGCCCACCAGGGCCTCTGGTGGACTCTGTTGCGACTGAGCGGCCTCCCTCCGAGCAGGAGAGTGAGGGCCCCCCTACACGCCCCTTGGAGGGCGGAGCCTATATCGCCCCAGCCCCCTCGCCTGTTGGCTGCCCACCGGGGCCTCTGGTAGAGTCTGTTGCGACTGAGCGGCCTCCCTCCGAGCAGGAGAGCGAGGGACCCCCTGCACGCCACTTGGAGGGCGGAGCCTATATCGCCCCGCCCCCCTCACCATAAGGACCGGGATGTGGCCGGAAACATAAAAGGCCGGCCCTGCACCACAGTTGGGGGACAGCCTGCAACAGAGAAGGACACTTGGCCTGTTCTCCAGAGGCCCCTAACCCTAACCCTAACCCCAGACATGGACGAGGACTGGCCCGGAGTACCCGCTGCGGTTTACCCCGAGGAGCCGGAAGAGGCCTGGAGGCCGCAGGTACCAAACCCCGGGGAGGCAGGAAGTAGCCCAGGGCAGCCCGGGAGCTGCTGGCTGCAGGGCCCGGCGCGACTCAGTCGGCGTGTTGCGGCTGGATCCCCGCCGACGCAGGGGCAACCAATCCTGCCCCTGCCAGCGCCTTGGGCTGGGACGCGGGGGAGGAGGGTGGGCCCGCGTCCCCCTGCCACCCCACCCCGGGTGGCTGACCCCCTACATGGTGCAAGGAGGCTCTAGCCCAGGACAGGAACTGTTTGTTGGCTGGCCACCGGGGCCCCGCCCAGACTAGAGCCAGCCCTGTCAAGTCTGTCTGTTTGCTGGCTGCCAGGGTTCCATCCAGGCCAGGGCCCGCCCTGGAAGTCTGGTTGTTTGTGGGGTGCTTGGGCCCCGCCCAGGCCTGAGCCACCCCTGATACACTGCGTTGAGGGGCTGACCACTTGAGCGACCTCAGCCCAGTAGCGCCGGCTCTACCATTTTTGCCGCCCCAAGCAAAAAAACAACAACAACGCTCGGACTGCCAAAGCGAGCAAAAAGAAAACCAAAAAAACCCCAACCACTCGGACTGCCGCCACCCGAACTGCCGAAGCAGAAAAAAACACAACAACAACGCTCGGACTGCCGCCACCCGAACTGCCGAAGTTCAAAAAACAAAAATGTCGCCCGGCCTGTGCTGCCCCAAGAATGGACGGAATGCTGCCCCAGGCATGTGCTTCCTCCGCTGGTGCCTGGAGCCGGCCCCGCAGCCTGGTTGGGACAGCTGATCGCTGAGGGGGCTTGGCTTTAGCTGCTGGGCCTGTGAGCTAGACCAGGGGTCTCAAACTCGGATGACCCCGAGGGCCGCATGAGGACCAGTTCATTGGCCCAATGGCCGCATCACTGACACGCCCCCCTCGCTGCCCCCAGCCCTGCCCCCAGAGGGGGCAGGAGGGGTGTGGCAGGGGCTCAGGGCGGGAGTTGAGGTGCAGGGGGCTCAGGGCAGGGAGTTGGAGGGGTGAGGCAGGGGGTGCAGTAGGGGGCTCTGGGCAGGGGGTTGGGGTGCAGGAGGGAGTGTGGGGTGTGGCAGAGGGTTGGGATTCAGACGGGGCTCAGGGCAGGAGGTTGGCTGCAGAAGGGGTGGGGGATGCAGCAGGGGGCTCAGGATAGGGAGTTGAGGTGCAGGAGGGAGTGTGGTGTGTGGCAGAGGGTTGGGGTTCAGATGGGGCTCAGGGCAGGAGGTTGGGGTGCAGAAGGGGTGGGGGATGCAGAAGGGGGCTCAGAATAGGAAGTTGGGGTGCAGGAAGGATGTGGGATGTGGCAGGAGGTTCAGGGCAGGGGGTTGGGGTGTGGGGTGCAGGAGGGAGTGTGAGGTATGGCAGAGGGTTGGGGTGCAGGCAGGGGGCTCATGGCAGGGGGTTGGGGTGCAGGCAGGAGGCTCAGGGCAGGGGGTTGGTGTGTGGGGTGCAGGAGGAAGTGCGAGGTGTGGCAGAGGTTGGGGTGCAGGCAGGGGGTTGGGGTGCAGGACGGCATTGGGCTCTGGCCCGGAGAAATAGCCCCGCAGGCCGCGTGTTTGAGACCCCTGGCCTAGACAGAGCACTCAGGTATTTCCATCAGCCTGCTCAATGGCAAATGCAGCCCCCCAAAGAAGTGAAGAAGAGTGGAAGTGAAAGAGTAAAGCTGGACCATCCGCTGAGCTGCTGCACTCAAGTGAGCAGAGCCGGGGAGAGAAGAGGGAGAACTCGAAGGTGGCTGGCGGCAGTAGGGAGGAGAAGCAGTTTGGGAGCCAGGAGAGGAGAAATAAATCGTTAATGACAAATGCTGCCGGCTCTCTCTTGTGTGGTGAAGGTTGAAAAGGGGTCTCGTTACTATCACGCTAACCTTTAACATAGCTGTGTATGATGGGGGGAGGGGGTCTATAAAGGTAAGAGGTCACTCTAGGGGCTTGAAGTCCCAGATTCTGGGGCTATTGCCTCCTTCTACCAGCTGATCTCAACCCAGCAACTCCCTCAGGTGGTAGCAGTAGTGAGCTCTTGTCCTCCTTTTCCGGACTAGCCACCAGAAAAAGGACACGATCCATCTGGCCAAGGAAAGAGAGAGGCAGTGTTGCCTGTTAACATGGCTCTTGTGGGGGAGCACGGCAGGTTACTTTGGACTAGGTAGGAGCCACATGTCTCCAAACCTGCACCTCCCGAGGCTCCAGAGACTTCGCTCCCGATCCAAGAGCGTCCTCAGAGTCCTAAAGCGCCAGATGGAATCTGGCCTCTCCCCCCACCTCAGCAGTCCAGAAAATGTTATTTGTAGACATGTTCTGTGTCCTCTCCTGCCACACTCCCCTGTTGGCGACTAATGCAGTCACAGAGTCCAGGCTCAGATATTAGGGAACACTATGTCACTAGGAGGGTGGTGAAGCACGGGAATGGGTTACCTAAGGAGGTGGTGGAATCTCCATCCTTAGAGGTTTTTAAGGCCTGGCTTGACAAAGCTCTGGCTGGGATGATTTAGTTGGGGATTGGTCCTGCTTTGAGCAGGGGGTTGGACTAAATGACCTCCTGAGGTCTCTTCCAACCTTGATATTCTATGATGTCTCTGTCCCTCTTTTATACTTTCTTTCAGTTGCTAGAAAGATCGTTGCTGTGTCATGGGGGTCAGGCAGTCCCATTGGTCAGGCAGTATCCCACTGACTAAGTGCCCTCTCCAAGGAGTCTCTCAGAGAGTGGATTCTTCCTGATGGGCCATCAACACCTTTCTGGCCCTCCTTTGTTTCTACTGTAAAGCTGGCTGTGGGCATCTCCCAACCTCACAATGTATTTCAGAAACACACATAGAGCATAACTTCCCATACAATGACAGCACATCCAATCCAACAGGTTATGAATGTTCAACAGATCCAGACATTTTACATACCACCTCACAAGGCATGCATAATACAAAACATCTCATAATCATATCACGGGGTGAATACTGTGTGCTACTGAGAGATACAGGGTTCCAGAGTGTCAGTGTATCATGGCCAATGGCAGTAAAAGCCCAAAGGAGATGCTCCCCTGGAACAGCCTTTGGTGACAGCAGGGTCCCCACTGAGAACTTCAGTGCGACTCTGCAGCTGTTACCCAGCTGTCCCACCCCAGCATCAGCTGCAACTCAGTGCTTTTTGGGTGGCTTCATGCTGGCTGCATGCCTAGACAGCAGATAAAATCTGCGAAATCTGGGACTAGGAAGGAATTTCCCCCAGGTCAGATTGGCAGAGACCTGGGGGGAGGGGTCGCCTTCCTCTGCAGCACGCGGCACAGGTCACTTGCAGGTTTAAACTAGTGTCAATGGTGGATTCTCTGTAACTTGAAGTCCTTAAACCATGACTGGAGGACTTCAGTAACTCAGCCAGAGGTTAGGGGTCTATTACAGCAGTGGGTGGTGAGGTTCTGTGGCCTTCAATGTACAGGAGGTCAGACTAGATGACCTTCTGACCTTAAAGTCTATGAGTCTTATTGAGTGGTTCACCCTTAATGTAAAGAACCAAAACCTGGGAAATACCAGACAGGAGACCATCAAACAGGAGTAAAAAGCAGTAAAAAGCCTCAGCAAAGAGCTCCAGGATACATAGCAGGGCTCATGTGGCAGTGAGTTCCAAAGACAAAAGGACCCATTCATAAGATCACGTTATCTGAAGAAGCCACCCTAGAGACAGCTGCATCTCAGCGCTGGGCGAGCCATCCCCATGTAGTATTGCTGTGCTGCTGTTCCTCAGCTGTCCCACCCCAGAGGTGACTGCATCTCAGCCCCAGGTGACCATTACCCAGCAGTGGAAAGAGTTGAATATTTGCTAAGGGTTTTTGTTTTCAGTTCTAAGAAATACCTCATTTCTGAGAAGAGGCAGTTGGGATGTCATTTCTGGACGGAGAGACAGTGGTAACATCCAGAAATTCACAAGGGGGTGTATCTCTGGCCAAACTGTCCCCCTCCCTCTTCCCCCCAAGTTGGTCACAGTTCCTGACACTTTCAGTGCCCTTTAAAGCACGTGCACTTCCAGACCCTGCTGCGCCGAAGAGCCCGTGGGGGGATCTGGGGAATGAAGATTCTCTGCACCCTCCAGTCTCTGTCACTTGCTTTTCCAGCCTGGCCCCACCTCTCCGGGCCTCTCTGTGCTCCCCTCCCACAGGCCCACTGCCTCCCACCCCCTCGCACTACCAATGTGAGAGCAGGGCCGCCCCACCCACCTTCAAACCCCCACCAGCTGGGCTGCTGGGAGGATGAGACACAGGGAGTTATGCTTTTGTTTCTCAGAAACAAAAAATTTTGCCCGGACAGAGAGAAGCGAAGATTTGGCCGGGTAAGAGCAGGGGACGGAGGGGGGAGGGCGTGTGGAGGGTGTTTGCCCCCAATCTAGCCCATCCCCCCCCCAAGGAGCAGGATTGTCCCCCCCACTCTATCCCCCCCCCACCAAGGGGCAGGATCGTCCCCTCTGCTCTATTCTCCCAGGTTGCAGGATTGTCCCCCGCAGTCTATTCCCCACCCATGGGGCAGGATCGTCCCTGCCTGTTCCCCATGTTTCACCCTCCCTAACTGTGCTAGGGCATTGCCAAGTCACATGATTAGTCTTGGCTCTCTGTGGGGTGGAAATTCCCAGCAGCTGGGGGTGGGGGGGTGGGACAGGGGCAGTTCGGACCTCACCCTCTGTCCAGCAGAAAGACTGGCACAGGCAGCGGCTAATCTACCCCCAACGCTGGGTCTGGCTCATGGCGTGATTTGAAACACTGTCAAACTCTGACCAGTTCAACCAGCTAAAACCAGGGCAAACCCTTGGGCACGTGGAATCCCCCAGAACAGTGGCTTGTCTTGCGTTAGCCGCAATCAGGACATTTACAGGCACAAGCTAATCTATGGAAGGAGAGCCGGCCCCTCAGATGTTCACCCCCCACACACACACACACAAAAGAGGGGTTCTATATATTTGCTTGCCGGTCTTTGGAGCCGCTTTTCCAGCCCTTGCCACTGGAGGGAGAAGCTGGAAAAGGGGCTCCAAAGACCAGCAAGCAAATATATAGAACCCCTCTTTTTTATTGGGGGGGGTGAACATCGAGGGAGCTAGCTCTTTCCGTGGGTTAGTTTGTGCCTGTGATGCGCACTGCTTTGCCTTATCACAGCGCAGCAATCCCATGCCTCCAGCAGCTGGGGATTGCAGGAAAACCCCAACTGCCCTGTGAATCTGGCAACTTTTCGGTGGATGAAATCCTGATAGATTATGTCCAAAGAGGGAGGGAAACAAAATTCCCATTTTCTATCTTGACGGGGGGGGGGTCCACTTAGGATGAAAAAACGAATTGGGCCGGCCCTGGTGCTTGCTCAGGAGACATCACTGATGGTAGGACAGATAGAGCCGGTCCCCTTTGTGGCACATCGGTGGCTGGGAGGGATCCCAGGGTGGGAAACTAGGGAGTCTCCAGCAGAAAAAGAGGAGACTTTGGTGCTCCGGGACCAGAGCCCAGCGCTAGGGGAGTAGGGTGAGGCCAGGGCATGTTCTTTCCCTTTTCTGTGCCTCAGTTTCCCCCACCCAATGCCCAGGGCTCTGTGGGGGTGAGAGGGTGAATTTGCTCTCATGCCAGCTGGAGGAAAGCTCGGCCAGTCAGCACCCAGCTCACTGCATGATGGGAAGGAAGCTGTTTCCTTGTTAGGCCCTGAGTGTGGCCTTTCCTAAGGCCGAGCTCGGTGCCTCCCGGACTCGGGCTCCAGCAGGCCCTGTGTCTCCCCAGCTGCCCTCGGCAGCGAGTCGGACTGAGATCAAACTCCTCTCAGAAGCTTGTGCCCCTGCCGGGCGTGGCACTGCCAGTGATTAACCCCTGGCACACGGCGTCTGCCAGGCCGTAGGCAGCAGAGAACAGCCCAGTGTCACCAACAGCCCCAGCGCTAGGGTAGGCTGGGCACAAGCCAACACCACGCGCTGTGATACGGCCAAAGAGCGTTGGCCATGCTCCCAGCTCGGGCGGGGGGAGGGGGCTCTCCAGGGACGCAGAGACGCTGACAGAGTGTAGGGGGCCATGGGGGATAATCAGCTGGACGTGAGCCCCCGTGCGACAGTGTGGCCAAAGGCGCTAAGGATGCCCAAACAGGGGAATCGCGCATAGAAGCGGAGAGGTCAGTTTATCTCTGGATTTGGCGCTGGTGCGACCGCTGCTGGGGTCCTGTGTCCAGTTCCGGTGCAGTTCAAGAAGGATGTGAATATATTGGAGAGGGGGCAGAGGGGGGCCACGCGAATGGTTAAAGGATTACAAAACGGGGCCTGGAGTGATAGACCCCAGGAGCTCAAGCTGTTTAGCTTTGCAAAGAGAAGCTCCCACCTCCCGGGGTGACTTGACTCGTCTAGAAGCACCTACACGGGGATCAAATATTTAATAATGGGCTCTTCAGGCTAGCAGAGAAAGCTCTAACGTGACCACATGGCTGGAAGTTGAAGCCGGACACATTCAGCCTGGAAAGAAGATGTCTGTGTTTACCAGGGTGGGGAATTAACCATGGGAACAATGTAGCAAGGAGTGCGGGGGGGAGTCTCCCTCGAGGTGGGATGTGTTTCTAGGAGATCTGCTCTCGTTCAAACAGGAATTAACTGGGTGCAGTTCTCTGGCCTGCGTTATCCAGGAGCTCAGCCTTGGTCCCTCCTGGCCTGGGAATCTACCAATCTCCGCCATGACTTCTTGGAATCCGTCTTCTCACTCTGGTGCTGCCCGGTGGACAGGGACACAAAGTGGTCAGGTAAACTGAGTCACGCAGCTTGTTCACAGAAATATTCCCATGTTCTCCCGCTCCTCCCCAGACTCCTGCTGCCAGGAAGGGTCACACCTGGGCTAGAGATCAGCCGTCCTGCAGCAGAGCCCTACTGCTCCGGGTGCCAGGTCCTGACCCAGTAAGTTCCCCCACTCAGCGGGTCTGGAGAGATGCAGCGACTCCGGTCCCCAGGCCGAGATCCCGCGCCAGTGAGCCGCGAGGCAGCCCTGGCAGAAGTTGTGGCCGCACTCGATCAAAACGGGATCATCCAAGACATCCAGGCAGATGGAACAGGTGACGTCCAGAAGATCCTGCTACCTTCCTTCCCCAGAGTGGTTGGCTCATTGGCTGCTGATGCTGCTTACCAGATCTAAATGGAAACTGGGCTTTTTCAGTTTTCCATTTTCCTCCCGAATCAGTGGGGTTCTTCTCATTGATGTCTAGCGCGTCCCCTGAAATTTCAGAATTGATCATATGTGGTCTCAAAAAGTGATCACGATACAGACAGACAAAGAGAAATGCCATTGAGTTGTGTGTTAGGCCTTTTACTTCGCTTGGCCAATTAACTTCTATAATTGGTAATTTTAGCTTCATTAATAGCTGCCAATTATTGGTTACTTGTTAGTCACTATTGGCTGCCAGCTGTTGGTTATTGAGTACACACCATTAGCTGTCAGATAATTTCATAGTGACAATGGAAGAAATGGAAAATAAAAGTTTTGCTGAAAAATGGAAAACTGACAAAATCAGAATCTTTTCATGCAAATTTCCATTTTCAAAGAACAGCCAAATTTTAGTATCTTTTGGGTTTCTCTCTTCACATTTTTAGATAGCTATCATTGTTTCTCAGGTTTCAATCTTCAATTTTCCATCTTTGGTTTTCAGTTCTTGTTTCTCGTGTTTTGGTCCAGGCTTGTCAGTTTTGTGGCTCTAATTATCACTTTACATATCTACCATATCAGATTTTGTTCTTCATTTCAGGGCTGTTCGTTATTGGTTTTCTGCTCTTGTGTATTCATTACAAGATTTCACTGTATGTTTTTTCAGCTTCACTTATTATGGTCTCTCTACTGATTATCAGCTTTTCGTTTTCTTTATAAATTTAGGGTGTTTAAACATTTTTTTTTCAGTTCTGCTATTCACTTATTGCTCCTTTTCACTATTGGTTTCTGCCTTTGACTATTCATTTTCTAATTTTGACTAGGTTTTGTGACCTTGATCTGGTTTTCATACTTCAATTACTGGTTTTCTGTTTTGGCTATTGGTTTTCTGATTTCAATTAGTACTTTTCTGGCGTTGATTACTGAGGGCTTCTGCATTCAGTAATTGGTATTCTGATATTGTTTCCTGGTTTTCTGTCTTTGACTTTTGGTTTTCTTGGCTTCTAGATCTGGTTTTCTGACTTCTATTTCTGGTTTAGACTCTTTGGACTATTGGTTTTCTTGACTTCAAATGCTATTTTTTATTATTGTTGATTTTCAGACTCTGTTTCCCAATATCTTCCTTTGATTACTGGTTTTCTAGCTTTGATGACTATGATTAGTGGTTTCCTGTTTTTGACCATTGGTTTTCAGATATTAATGATTAGTTCATTGATTGATTTCTTTCACTGCTTTTCTGGTTTCAGTAACTTGTTTTCTGATTTCAATGACTAGTTTTCTGCCTTTGATTATTTCTTTTCTGACTCTAGTTATTGGTTTGCTGAGTTCCATGATTGGCTTTCTGTGTCTTCAATGACTGCTTTTCTAGAATCACCAATTGGCTTTTCTGGGTTTAGTTATTGCTTTTATAATAACTAGTGATTAGAATAACTAATAATCTGTGATTACTAGTGTTGAGTTATCAGCATTTGAAACTATGTTTTTCTCTCATTTCATCAATTTTCTCTCTTCAATTATCAGTTTTCACTTAACGTTGTTTGGGTTTTATTTAGTTTCAATGACCTTTATGTCACGGGTTTATTTTGCACCACCTAGCTTGAGGGATCACCTTGAGTTACCTGTGGGGGGATCTTTTGTTCAAGATGGAAAAAAAATTCCTTGTCTCTCTCTCGCTGCATCGCAGATGTTCGTTCATGTTGCGAAGGAGGTCGGAGAGACCTGCAGTCTGCCCCCAATCCAGGTGAGTCCTCGTTTCCCATCAACCCAATGCCGGTTCCACCCCCCCACTCCCATCACCCCACCTGATTCTTATTATTCATTGTCTCTATTGCCAGAGCACCTCAGATCCCCCCCTTCCTAGACCAGAACCCCATTGTGCCAGGCGCTGGACAAACCCCGAACAAACAGCCAGTCCCTGCTCCCATTATTCTCCCTCCACGCTCACGTCATGCCCAGGATCTCGGTGTCAGTGGCTGGGTTCGACGGCAGCCTCCAGCTCTGGTCTCCTCTCTGTGCTCCCAGCCCCAGTGTGACCCTTCTCCTGCGCTCTCTGTTGCAGCGCCTGGACCTGTTGGTGCGAGATTGGCAGCTCACTGGATCCTACGGCGCAGAAGAGGGACAGGAGTATCTCAAAGACATCACACAGGTAATGACCAGAGCCGGGCACCATGTGTGTCCATGGAAACAGCAAACTCCGGCTGTGGGGCGGAGCTGAACGTTTCCATGGTGGGTCTGATTTCTCGCTGACAGCCACAAATGTCGGTTTAACTCCCGCAGGACCTGGCAGCCTCTTCTGAGCAGCCCCTGGTGTTGGGAGCCCTGAGGGCGAGAGGGACCCGGTGCTACCTACTGCCCCACCCTGGCACTGGGTTCACCAAGAGCAGGGCAGGGACGCCAGGCGGTAAGAGACCCCTCTTCCCCCCCGGGTTACACCCCCAGCCCCCCCTCTCCTCTTCTGCGCTGCCCCTACCCACATCCCTGCCCCCCTCTTCCCCTCCTGCGCTGCCCCCACCCCATAATCCCAGTGCCCAGCTCACTCCCCTTGGCTTAGAATGGGCTCTCCTGCCCATTGCACAGGGATCTGTGCGGGAAGGGAGGGGGACATGAGGGGACACTGCTGGGGTCCTGGTCTCCTGTGGGGGACACAGCTGGTTCCCCCCCTTAATAGGTCCCCTGTCACACACACCCCACACACTGCAGTCTCCCCCTGTTACTCACCCCCATCCCCACTGCTCCCCCATTTTCCCCCTGGCAGTGGGGTGTGGGAGGGAGCTAAGCAGCTGTTGCCCAGAGATGGAATCTCATTTCCTGTGGCACAAACCTGCCCCCTACATCCCCCATTTAACTTGTGCCCTGTCCTGGGCACCTGGATGCCTCCCGGATGCCTGGGTCCTTTCCCCCCTGCAGACATGGACGAGGATTTCCGGCAGTACCTGTGTGACTATGTCACCAGCGTGGTGCGCTCAGCAGGGACACATGTCCGGACGGACCGAGCCGGGCAGGTGCTGACGGGGGCTCAGCTGGCTGCCAGGATCAAGGTGGGAGAGTGGGGTCTGCTAAAGGGGGGGGGGCCTGGATGGGAGACAGGAAAAGGGGCCGCAAGGAGGTGAGCGGAGACTCAGCAATGGGTGCCGTGCTGCAGGGTGTGGGCTCAGCAGGGGGTGCCATGCAGGACGGGGTGGTCAGGGGGACCAGTGGGGGTGCTGTGCTGCAGGGAGTGGGGAGGGGGACACAGTAGGGGGTGCTGTGCTGGAGGGAGCGGGGTGGGGGGCTCGCCAAGGAGTGGGCTGAGCTGTCCCTGATCCCAGTTCCCCCGGGCGTTATTCCCCACAGGACGTCTCCCGATAGTTGAAGACCCAACGCTACGACTTCTCCTCCCCCGTGAAGGTACCAGGTTGCCCCTCCCTCAACCCCTCTGATTTGCAGGGGAGGGGGGCACTAGTTCTATTGACCCCTCACCCCAGGTCCTCCTCCCATTGGCCAATCGCACTAGGCCAGGAGGGGGGGCACCACAACAGCTGCCCCAACTGTCCTGATGGGGAACCTCCAGCTCCCAAGAGGTAAAGGGACCCCCAGGGAGCTGCACCAGAGAACTGGCCCTCTCTACTAGGGTGGCAGCAACGTGGCCATAGCTGTGGAGTCACTGGGGGGCTGCCTCCTGGCTCTGAGGGAATGTGGGGGGTCGGGGGCCAGTGGGGAGGTGAAAGTGGGGAGCAGGGTCCTGGACGAATGGGGGAAGAAGGTGGTGAGGGGGGCTCCCAGTTCAGAGATGGTCCCATCCCAACCCCCACCCTGTCCCCTCTCCCCCCACAGATGGCTGAAGCATTTGCAGCGATGAGAAAGGAGAAAAACAGCAAAGCAGTAGAAGCCGCCAGGAGAGAATCTGAACAATTTGTGCAGGAGCTGGTGAGCGCAGAGGGGCTGGGAGTCGGGAGTGAGGGGCACCGGCAGAGCTCGGGGGAGCAGGGCTGGGATAGCAGGGGGCTGCGGGTGTATGAGTCAGCGGCACCCCCTGTGGCTGGGTAACACTAATACCCATCCCTAATGGCCCATCTCTCCCCGCTTCGGGCAGGACCGTGGCCACCAGAGTATAAACTGCTGCCTGAGGGTGAAGCCTGAGGAGATGAAGAGACGGCTGGAGGGGAAACGCAGGGAGCTGCTGAAGCATTGCCGGGGCAGCTGTGGGGCGAGGACCCCCCGAAACAGGCTGCCCTGAAGGTGCTGGAGCAGGGGCTGGCCGGGAAGACGTCCAAGTTCCTAATGGCCTACGGACAGCGCTTTAAAGAGAAGGCCGTGCGGTTGGGCCTGTACATTGGAGGGAG